>NC_046657.1:147640460-147673475 GCF_010883055.1 Belonocnema kinseyi
AACTCCGAAAAATTTTCTAACGAGTTGAAAGATGGCATCCTGTGTAAGCGTCTAAAATAGAATCTTTTCCCTACTAAAATTTTCTAATTAGTTCAAAAGGTGGTAAAATTGGGTCAAGTGTCGCCTACTTCTTAGCTACACCTTCGTGATGTTTCTTCTTCCATTACTCCTGTGAGCAGGATGTATATCTTCTGCAGTTTTGCTATCTTTTGAACTACTTAGAAAATTTTAGTAGAGGAGAAACGCTGCTGTGGTGACTTATCGCAGTGTAGCCATCTTTACAACTAGTTATAGAATTTTCTTGAGTGAGAGATGCCGCTGAGGTAAAGAAAAGGGAGTAAGCTAGAAATTCTTTGTTGTAGGTAGAAGGAAGATGAGCGCGGGTAATAGAATTAACGATGCCACAGATACAGAAGACGGGACTGGAGTAAACTTTAAATAATTGGAAAAAGGGAAAGAAAATCAACAGAAAGATGGGGATAATTAGAAAATCAAAATATAATAAATATTATAATATGATTAAAAAGTAAGAAGTACCAAATTATTTAGAAAGGAAATGGGAAGAGAGAAGATGGTTAAGAATTGCAATATTTAGTTTGGGAAGAAAGGTAGGGGATTTTTTGGAAAAATAAATTAAAGTGCAGAATCTGTAAATAGGATTAAGGAAAAGGGAATATAGAATGGATATAAAGAATGGCAAAATGTAAAATGGAGTTTCAAACGAAGTCTCAGAAAAATGAAACGGAATAAGTAGATTACAATTCGTTTCCGTTCTCTCTCTCTCTCCCCAAAGGAAATGGTGTAACGTTACTGTTTCAAATAAAACAAAGAATAATAAAATTTGGGCGGTCTCTTTAAATAGCATACTATGAACCCTAATCAATTAAATGAAATCAACAAAACGGAAAGGGAACGTTAGTGAAGGCTAAACGTTTCAGGTCAGACGAAAAAGGGAAACCTCACTAACGTAATCAAAAGCGAAAACCTTGACTTGAAACTTGCGATTATCCCCCCAAAAATGATAAAAGATAAAAAGAGTAAACAAAATTATGACAGAATCAAGGTGAACAAAAACTACTTCTCAGTTTTAACCAAAAATGATAGAGGCATGTAGGTCGGTGGTTTGTAATTACAAAGCTCATATTTCTCACCAAAATTATTATCAATAATTTATTCAACACTACGGTAAAGTATGAGAAAATACATCTTTAGAGGATTCGGAGAGAAAACAATAATATAATAAATGACGTATAAACAATTCAAATAAATTCACTAATTCAAATAGAGGTAGGAGAGACCTCGAAAACAGTAAATCGCAATTTGGGGCTTAAAAAATTCTAATAGAAAGATTAAAGAATGGATAGCAATTAGATAATTCTGAAGGGAAAATCGATACTAACATGAACGAAAAGAGATGACAATAGACGACAAACAAAACGGGGTTACTAAGTCAGCAGATAATAAAAAAAAACGAATCCTAGCTTCTGATTCACATTTGACAAAAACAAAAGGGGTTATAAAAGGATTCTCAAAGGCAAACGCCGGAATGGTTTTTTCTAATACAAATATGGTAGGAGTACTTGAAAATAGGTATGGGGGATTGTCCTGAAAATTATTCAAGGGGTTTCAGGAATACATACTAAAGAAAAGAGTTCGTAAGTAGGTATGTAACAAAAAGGGTTTCGAAAGTATGAGGGTTCTCTAAATTAATATAAAAGGGTTCTATAAAATAGACACTAACAGGGGTTCTTAAAAACAGATAAGTAGAAGGTTTACCGTAGAATACTACGGCAGGTATAGCAAGATAGGTACAAAAGCCGGTTCTTGAAATTATAAAGATATTTAAAGAAATCTGCAAACTTTACAAGCAAAAGGGGTCATTGCGAGTATTTGCAAATTATGGGGTAATTCAAGAGAATCGCAAAAGGTTACAAAAGTGGGGAGTAATTTCTGGGGTATCATAAGCATTACCAGAAAGTCATCGTAGGGATATTAATCCTTAGCATGTTAAAATATAAAGAAAAACGTATCAGGGTCGAAGTTCGTTAATTATTTAATTAGTCGGTAAGGGGAAGCGTTGCAAAATTATCAAAAACATTACAACTATGTGGGTAAAAAAGGGCCGTGAATATTCTAAAAGTGTGTCCAGGAGTATGATAAAAGTCTCAAAATGATAGAAAAAATATTGTCACAGGTAAGGCAAAATCACAAGAGAAGAATATAACCACCGCAATTAATCGGCATTTCGGCAATCCAGAGTATTACAATTTATACACTATGGTAATAAACATTATAAAAGTATACAAAAAAGCAATACAATCAATAAAGAATGGTTCGGCCAAGGGTTTTTGCTATTATAATTATTAAACAAGAACAAGATAAAATAGTAGATTGGCTGGGCCCAATAATTTAATGAAAACAGGTTTCTACCTCCAGTCATCTTGGAGGTGGAATTTTCGCCTCATGTTGACACTTTGAGTTCACAGACGCTAAAGAGGTAGATTTACGCGCTAACCAGTGAACTAAAAAAAACTTGAGGAATTTTATTGTCAGAGGAAGACCTGATGCACACGAAGTCAATTTCCTTATTTCTTAAGAGTAGGAAGAGAAACAGTTGATGAGGTTCGTTTCTGACTCGCCCATGCTATAATTTTTTTTTCTATTCTTAGTCCTTATCACCCGCGCCTTTGCGGGGAACGCATAAAGGGTTCAATTGCAGCTTCCAGGGCCAGTTGTATTCTGGTGTGGACGTGGAGAACGAGATGCGCCCCTTTTCTTTAGCGCAGAATTGTTTTAGGCTCTCGATACTTTCGATAATAGAAAATACCTACATAAAAGTATAAGAGCCTAGAAATGCCTGTTCACAATAAAAATATATTTAGCAGGAATTATCTTTGGCCGATGTTACTAGCCCTTTCTATCCTTAATGACATAATCTGGTATTCGACCTAAGATCTCAGACGGATTAGCGATAAATATACAGAAATTGCCGTGGCGTTGATGTGGACAATTTTAACTTTATCTACTTGAAAATAACTGGCAAGAAAAATTTTCTTCTGTTTTTTCGGTGCGGCTCGATAAATGGTGTCTTCGATAGGTTTTTTCATAAATCAATTGTCCATCATGAATTGCGAAAGAACGCTTCAGATTACATCAAAATTGAACTTACTTGTTCTTTAAAAATTAATTTCCCTAAGTTTATACGCTTTCAAGACGAACTACTTTAAACATCTTCCAGATTTTGTTAGCGCCTCCTATGGGAACATCCTTGAGTTCACGTTGGTTCAGGACGACAACCAAGCCACTTTCCATATTAATTTTCGCCCGTTTTAGAATACCATCTATAGTACGCTTGTATATTCCACGAAGAATTGTGTTATTACGCTCCAGTATTGCAACGATGTCGCCAGTGGACGTTGTTAAAACAAGTCGTTGTTCGGTTGGCATGGGAGTAGGGGCACCACGGGGTCCTCTCATTTCAATTCTGGCACCGATAGGAAAACTGTACCTGTGAACTTCGAATACAATTTGCGGATTGGTATGGGGAATAAGGCGAAGAAATTGAAGTTCCGAAGCATAATATCCAAGTATGAGTGAATTACGAGAAATGGCAGGAGGAGGCCTAGACGTGACACGAGGAACGGGCTCTTCAGGAAGAGCCAATTTGCCAGGAGAACTATTTCTGTCAGAAGGAGAAGAAGTGCTGGAGCGAGGAACACCCGGAAGAGGTTCTCCATTAGGTAAACACTCAAACTGTGAGCTCCAACCTGAAACAAGTAACAAAGTATTAATTTTTACTCAAATGGCACATTCGTATGTTGATACACAGAGAAAAATAGATATTGACAAGTAGATATTAAAAATGTCGATGTTAAACCATAATATATAGATATTAAGGCATAATATTTAATGTCTACTATTCAATATACAAGATATTAAAGGATAATATCTGTTTATACTAAAAGTATAAAATCTGAGATATTAAAGTTAAATATCCGGGATTTTGCATAGTGTGTGCCAAAGCGAAGGTCACTTTAAGTTGTGTGTCCCTTCTTATTGCCAGCCGGTCGCGTTTCTTTTGTACTGTCAAGTCACAGACGTGCGCCAGAGTGTAGAAGGTTGCAATTGCGAAGAGTCTGTAATAAAAGCATTCATCGAAGGTTATTTTTCTTTTTGTTTTAAATCATTTATTATTCTTTTCTCGAAAAATCGTTAAAAGTAAACTTTTTTGAAAAGCCGACATAACCTCGAATTGCAACAATCTATGGTTAATGAAATTAAGAAAAAGTACCTATTTTCATGAATAAGCGCGTCTATATTAATGGAAATATGGTTAGCAAAAATATTTTCAGTAAATAGAGAAATTCGAAAAAGGTGGCTAGGTTCACCCAAATTCGATGAGCACCGCACAATTTTTTCTAGGGAGCCTGCACACTTTGTTGTTATATATAACAAATTTTGATAAAAAATTCTAAGTGGACTTAAAAAACATAGAAATCTATCATTGTTTACTTCGTTGCATTGTTCACGTCGAAATTTGGCGGACAAAAAAACAAAAAAATTTTAAATTTTTGATAACCTTTTAAAACTGCATGTCCGAACTTCTAACAGAATCAACATTTTATAACATTTAATTTGCATATTTCGAAATACTTAAATAATTCGTAATTCGATGATTTCAATTATTTTAAGCGTGGTACATTTTTTGAAAGTTTCAGATGAAAAATGTTTCGGCCTGAGAATTTGAAGTAAAAAGACTTCAAATTGTAAGACTTTTAAACTTGACAGATTTCTTAACATTGTTAACAGTTAACTCTAATAGTTTATAGTTGTAAAGTGTTTTATTTGTTTCTCCTAAAAACTTGAAAGTTTAAGCAAAATATAGCTTAACAATTTCGTTAAAAATTAGTTTACAACTTAAAGCGACTAAACGTAAAAAAAAAGCAACCCACGTTGGTAACTTTTCGAGACCCTCAAAAACACTTATTAATTAAAATTTAAAACTACTGAAAACGTACGAGCCTAACCGATTCAAATTAAAAATAATGATTAATTCCTGAGTTTCAAAAGCTACGTCAGTTTGAAATTCTCTAATTTATAATTTTATTGAAATTATTTTTTAAACGGTTTTAATTAAAATTTATTTGTTTTTTTAAATTTTTATCTAAATTATAAATTAGAGAGTCTGTAATGCTTAAATCTCAAATGCTTTTTTTAAATTTTACAATTCTGAATCATTGAAATTAGAACATAAAATAGGTTTAGTTTTGGGGGATCGCAGTTAATACGTTACCGTAAGTATAACACCTATAAAAATTAAGTATTAAGTACAAAACCTTAAATTTTTTAATTCCTCAATTTCATATGCTTTTTTTACAAGCTCTAGAAAATCCTAACTCAAAATGTGTTTATAATTCCAAATTTGCAGGATCTCACTCATATCGATGCTACAGAGCCAAGTTTAAAGTATAAGTTCTTTAATTTTCTAAACAGAACAGCAGGTTCTGAAATGTTAGTTAATACAATACGCAAATTGGTCTTTCTTGGTTGAAAGTTGACCTACTTTGATAAAATTTATTTTTTTGGTTGTGATTTCATTATTTTAGTCGACAGTTTTGTGACTGGTTGGAAATCAAACTATTTTGTTGACAATTCTATTTTTTTATCTTCGAATTAACACTATTTAAGTTTTCGTTAAAAACTCATCTTCTTGGTGTATATTTAACTATTTATGTTGAAAATTTAACTGTTTTTGGTTGAAGTTTAGTATATTTTCTTTCAAAATTCGACTACTGGCCTAAAGATTAACTTTATAAGGTATTTTGTTAAAAACGCATTCATTTTGTTTAAAGTTCAAATATTTTGTTAGAAAGTCATGCTTCTTGGTGGAAAATTACACCTTTTTTATAACATTTATCTATTTGGACAGAAGATTCGTCCTTTCGTATTAAAAATCCACCATTATTTTAGAAAATTTAATTATATTTCTTCAAAAATGCAAGTATTGTAACTATGTGATCAGAAAGTCATATTTTTCGGCCGCAAATTAAATTATTTTGTTGAAATTTTATTTTTTTCCAATAAAAATGTATTTTCTTCACTTAAAGAGTCTACGATTTGTTTGAAAAATCAGGTTGTCTAAAATTCGTCTTTCTTGTGGGAAATTAATTTTCTTGTTTAAAACTTGGTCCTTTTGCTTTGATAATACATATTCGTGTGCTGAAACACTTTACTTATTTCCCTAAAAATTCAACTATTTTGTTGAAAATTATTTTTATTTAATTGTGAATTCAATTAGTTGGTTGAAAGTTAAAGCATTTTATTAAAAAATCATGTCTGTTGTTGAAGATTTATCCTTTTAGTTGAAATATTGTTTTTATTTATCAAAAATAAATTTCTTCAAGGAAAAATGTAATTTCTTGTGTTTTTTTCGTGTGAAAATGCACTTTTGATTTTCTTATCTTCGGTTAAAAATGTATCTTTCTTACTTGAAAATTCTGCTTGATTTCCAGCAAATAATTAATTGCCTTTGTTTAAATAATTTTTTCATTTTCATAAAAGCAGATGTTTTGGGTTCCAATCATGTAAAAACTACGAATTTTGCCGACGTTTCGTAGTTTTTTACACGATTGAAACCCGAAATATCTCTTTATATCATAGTGAATCATCGTGAAAGGATTAAAGCCATTATTAATTTTTTTATTAATAATTATTAATATTGCTTCTGTGAAATAATCATAAAAATTGTATGATTAATTTCTAATCGCTGAAACAAATTTCATTTGTTTTAATAAATAAAAAGAAAATTGGCATACATATTATTACTGTTTAGTCTAGTAGAATATTTACAACGTTGGTTAATTAATTTCTAATTAGGTAAGCAAATTCTATTTGTCAAAAAATTTTACATAAATTTATTTAAATTTTTCAGAAAAATTGATAAAGTTTGTCAAAAAATTATTTTTCAAACAAATTTAAGGTTTTTGAATTTAAATAATATTGTATTGCTTATAGAATTGGAAGATATTTTTAAATTGTAATAAACTGTCAGAAGAATTTTTAGAAAATACATTTTTTAAACAAATTCAATTTGTTTACATAATTTAAAACTAATTAACCAATATTAATAAATATTCCACTAGACCAACCGCAATAATTTTTATCAAACAAAAAAAAATTGAAAAATATCATTTAAACAAATGTAATTTATTAAAATAATTGAAAATTAATGATTCAATTTCAATCAATATATATCACTAAACCAATATAAATAATTTGAAGTAAAAAAAGACACGAATACAGTGCTCAAAAGGTCGATTTCACGAAGAATTGTCATTTTTAGTTTTAAGGGTAGTTTTCAGGGACTCATGGGGTTTCTTCGGGCTTGTCAAACCCATATGCCTGATTTATGAAATCGTTAGTTGGATTGTTCTTCACAGGTCTCTACACTTTCCTGTAAAATTTTCCCAAACCCTAAACAATTATTCCAAAAACTCAAGAAAATGATTTTTCTCCAGGCATTTTTCATGGGAAACTTCAGTTCAAAACCGTAACCTGTTAAAAGAAAAAAATTGAGAATATATTTTTGTGTATTTGGATATAAATAAGCAGGAGCGGGGGGGGGGGGGGGGGGGGGGGTCGATGCCTTCTATAAAATAGGTTTTTTAGGCCTTACTCAAGCATGAGTCAAAAATTGGTCAAAAGTGTTTTAAGAATGGTCAAAAATGGAAAAATAAATGGATCGTTCCGTGACTCCTTGAATTCTCTGAGTTGCTTAAATTCTCTGAGTTCCATTAACTCTCTAAATTCCCTGAATTCTCTGAATTCTTTAAATTTTCTTAATTCTTAAAAATCTCCGAATTCCTTGAAATATTGACATTTCTTATTTCCTTCAATACTTTAAACTATTTGCATTTCTTGCATTCCCTAAATTCCTTCAAATTCCCTAATTTTCTTGAATTCAATGAATAACTTGAATTCCTTTAAGCTCTCTGAATTCCTTGAATTCGCTGAATATCTTGAATTTCGAGAATTCTCTGATTTCCTTAAATGCTCAGAATTTCATGAATTTCTTGAATTCGAGCAATAACTTGAATTCCTTCAATTCCCTTAATTCATGTAATTCTTTCAATCCCTAGAATTCTCTGCATTCCTTCTGCATTCATTTTCATGTGTTATGAGACACCTTTGTATAATTCTTCTAAAATGAAATAGGGCAGGGGAAAAATTCTGATCAGAGCTCTTGGAATTCTAAAAGAAAAATAATATTCCTTCTTACCCCTCACCTTCTTTCCCACGTAAAAATGTAATGTTTGGATTTTTGGGCCATACACTGCTGTCCCGCTGCAGTTATGGTTGAAGTATTGAACCGTTTTCGAAGAAAATATTTATTGAGACCCATACTAAAAGTATTCTAAAAGCATTTTCTGTTATTGAAGATTCTTAACTTGATCGATATTGTGTCGATTTTGTGCCTTCATGGTTTGGAGGGTTGATCTACTATCGGTAAGGTACAATCTCTGATGATATAGCAGATAAATTAAAAAAAATTTAAATAATTACTTATACCATTAACACCTAGCTATAATTAGCTTTATGTTCTTAAATTAAGAGTTCGTATTCTGATCCCTCTGATAGCTTAATTGAAAAAGCACCTGGCCGGAAATCAGAACTTTTGTGGTTCGTTTTCCGATGGAGTGAAGATGGAGTAGGATCTTTTTTTTAAGAAATAATTTTAATTTTAATTTAAAAGTATACTTGAATTAAATTATATAACCAGTATAAATAATTCTCTTTGATACCAAAAATTAAATTTTGTAAAGCTGCAATAATACTAATTTCGACTTTGAGGTTATGTAGATTCATTTTTCGATAGAAATTCCACGCAAACATTTTTACGTTAATTAGGACATTACGAAACCAAAACGGAAAAAAACAAGCAAACAAATATTTTTTAAGACGAAACTCCAGCAGAAATTATTCAAAGGGCCTTGAGTGTTTATGATTTTACGATTCTCGAAATAGTACGAACGAGATACAGGGTAGCCTCGAACGGCTTCTATATCAGGACTTTCGTTAAAATGCTGAATTAGCAGTCCAATTTTGTTAAACCATAAATTTTTACATGTTAAATATATGGGATTTTCAAGATTCCGGTGGCGCGTGTCAATATTGGAAAAAAACTCAGATTTTCTTTTTCGGAAATGGAACCTTTTTTGTGATTGGAGTCTAAGAATTGCCCCGGAATGAATCCAGATTAAATTTGTACTCAGTTTTTCTGGTATTACATGATTACATTTACCAATATAATTGAGAAGAACCACCATGAATATGACGAGAGTATACAAAATTTTCATTTTCTCTAGTCAGATGAACAACTTGTTATTGCAATATTGAAGAATTTGCTCAACACAAGAACTAATGAATACTCTACTGCTTTTCTAGAATATATAAGGCACCTCACATTTTTTATCTCATGTGCGTATTATCAACGTTATGTTTGTCCTTCTGGAATATTTGAATTTCATCATTCAATTTTAAAGAAGAAAAATTAATTATTCTGATACGTTAACGCTGCTACCACAATAATTTCCGCTAGTCTTCGATTTTTTCTGGATTTAAGATTATAAGAATTTGGTTCCTAAATTTGGTTTTTAATTGAAATTTGACTTATGAATCGCGCGGAATATAGTTCAGGAATGTTTGGTAAAACTTTTCTAAGGGGGAATAGAACTTTGATCCGATATCTTAAAACTTACACAATATTGAAACTATAAATTTAGATGTTGTTTTGGGTGCCCTGGTTAAAAAAAATGTAACCTAATTAGAACTGATGTATTATTAGACACTTTGCAGAAATCTTCCCGGGGGGATAGAATTTTCGATCAAAACTTTTGAAACTCTAAGCGAAAAGCTGAGCAATATTTTTTAATGTTCAACATTTTTTCGCAATTTTATTTGTATATACCTCCAGATATACTTTGAAATAAAAGGATCATCTAAGAAATGTGGGCAAAAGATATTTTATCGGAAAATTTTTTTTGTGAAATTCGGGGGAACTGTTTCTACAAAGAATCAGGAACCCAAATTCATACTAAATTTACTCAGGCAAATGTGCCCTTTATCTGAAGGCAGATTCATAGTACTTTTGCTTTTAAAAATTGCACAAATTTTGTATTAATAGGGACACATTTCTAATCCCACTTTTTCGTCCTTGTACTCATTTTGTACAAACCCATTTATTACAAACTCAAATAAAGTTTGGAAAAAATATCAATTAAAATAAAATGCAAGTTAAGTAGAAGTGTTGATTTTTGTTTAACAAGAAAAATGTACTTGAAATTACAGTCGTTTTATGTGACTAACTGGTTATATTTAGCACTAGAATTGAGTATAACTGCCAAAGCTATGATTCGATTATAAAAGAATACTCATCTTTCAAGCGAAAAAATATTTATGTATAACGCAGAAAAAGAATCAAATTGTGTTATTGGATCAATAAGGGTTTGGTGTCTAAAGTTTTTCTGAATTTGTTGAATTCCCATTGGAGCTCAGATTTACACAATTCAATGTGGCCAATAGCTTTTACTTTCCCAGTGTGAAATTGAAATTATTAATGTGTTCTTGCCCAAGAACATTTTCTATAAGTAATTCTAAGAAATGCAAAACTTCAGCAAGTCTGCCTAGTGGCATCTCACGCCCAAGGAAATTTTCTAAGTAGTTGTAAAGATCGCAAACTGCGGTAAGTCTCTAAAATAGAATCTTTCCCCTACGACAATTTTCTAATTAGTTCAAAAGATGGTAAAATTGGGTCAAGTGTAGTCTACTTTTTAGCCACACCCTCGTGATGTTTCTTCTTCCATTACTCCTGTGTACAGGATGTGTATACAAATAAATAAATATCAATTAACAATAATACCTTGAATTTATTCTTGAATTTTACAAAATTGAAAAGGTACTTGCCACAGTTTTTCCGTTTTCGGAACTACTCAGAAAATTGTCTTGGGCAAGAGATGCCACTGAAGAGAATTGCCACAGTTTCACCATTTTCGGAACTACTTTGAATATTTTCTTTTAGGAATGTGCCACTGGGAAGACATGCCGCAATTTTGCCATATTTGAAACTACTTGAAAAATTTTAGTGGAGGAGAGATGCTGCTGTGGAGACTTGTCGCAGTGTAGCAATTTTTGCAAATAGTTAGAAAATTTTCTTGAGCGAGAGATGCCTATGAGGAGACTTGCCAGAGTCTTACCATCTTTACAACTAAGTAGAAAAATGTTTGGAGGACAGATGCCACTGGTGAGAGATGCCACAGATGTGATAATTTTGTACCAGATCGAAAAGAGAACAGTTAGCTTTAGACAAAGCTAAGGTGGCATAAGGAAAAGAAGTTAGGGAGAAATTGTTTGTTATAGGTAGAAGGAAGATGAGCGCGGGTGACAGAATTAACTGTCCTAGAGATATAGAAGACGGGACAGGAGTAGACTGTAAAGAATTGGAAAAAAAGTAAAAGACAATCAGTGGAAAGATGGGGATGATTTAAAAATAAACATATAATAAATGGTATAAGACGATTTAAAGGTAAGGAGTATCAAATTATTTAGAAAGGGGATGGGATTGAATGAATAAAGTTTTATTGTAATATTGAAGAATTTGATCAACACAACAACTAATTAATATTCTACTACTTTTCACATACTACTACTCACATTTGTTATATCCTGTATATATTATCAACGTTAAACTTGACCTTCTGTGATATTTGCATTTCATCATTTTATTTTAAAGAAAAATTTATTATCGTAATAGGTTAACGCTGATATCACGATAATTCCTGTTGGTCTTCGATTTTTTCTTTTAAAGATTATAAGAATTTGTTCCTAAATTTGGTTTTCAATTGAAATTTCATCTTTGAATTGCGCAAAACGTATTGTAAAACTCTTTCGCATTTTTTAAAGAAAAAAATTTATTTGTGTATTATGGAACTCTCCGTTTGAAGAAAAAAAATTATTTATGTATAATGCAGAAAGCGAATGAAATTGTATTATTCAATTTATAAAGGGTTTGGTGTCTGAAGTTTTTTAAATTTGTTGAATCCGAATTTTAGCTCAGATTTAAACAAATTAATGTGGGAAATATTTGCTAGTATTTCAGTGTTCAATTACAATGATTAATGTGCCTCATATCGAAGAAAAGAATCGATTCAGGATAATAGAAAATGGAAGTGAAAGGTAAAAATAAGTACTTAATAATGGCTCAAGCAGTTTAAAAAAAATCTCTGCTCGTCCTGTACTGCTCGGATATGGCTGAAAAATCACGCTTTAACTATTAAGTTGGGACATTCTTAGATTTCCTGATGTGTAGGAAAATCTTTAACAACGGATTTTTTTTAGCACTTTAAAATCATTTGTGTTTATCTCGTCCGCTCTTTGGGTACACATTTTGTACGCCGGAGTTATCCACAATACATTCCACAGCACAGTCGTTATCTTATCTATTATTAGCGCAAAGCTTGTGTTTCTATGATAGTTAAATCTTGTTAGTGTCACTTCAAGAAGGAAAATTGGAATGATGAATTCGAAAAAACTGATATCACAATTTATTTCATAATTTATTTTTCACGTAACTACGGTGCTTGCATGGAAACGTGACAAAATTGGTTTAAATAGCACAGAGTATGTTATTCACATTCTTATTTTTTGGAGAATCCTATCAGTATTTAGCGCTAATAATTGCTAAAATCGCTTTTCCTGTTACACCTATTTGCAGAGCGGCGTCAATTCACAGAAAATCTATGGGAAGGAGAGCTAAACAAATTTTAAGATCAAATAAAACGGCAAAACTGCGGCAAGTCTCTCCAGCAGCATTTCTTGCTCAAAAAAAGTTTCTTACTAGTTGAAAATATAAGCAACCAGTAGCAGTTCTTCCTAGAGGAATCTCTCTCCCACGAAAATGTTCTAAATAGTTCTTTAGATCGCAAACTGAGGCAAATATCCTCAGCGGCATCCCTCGCTCAAGAAATTTTTTTAAGTTTTACTAGAGTTGGGAAACTGCAGTCTTATCTACACCTTCATGATGCTTTTTCTGCCATTACTGCTGTGTACGAAATCTGTATAAAAATAAATAAATATCTGTACACAATAGCAACTTAAATTTATTCTCCAAATTTTACGAAATTGAAAAATATATTTGTTATGACTTGTGTCTCCTAAGGACACAAAACAATTGTTATTCGGCGAGTGATGTGGCTGGGGAGATGGCCGCATTTTCACCAATATTTATAACTAAGAAATTGTTATTAGACGAGAGGTTTTACTGGGGAGACTTGCCGCAATTTTTCCATATATATTTTAGTGGATGAGAGACACTGCTGTCGAGGTTTGCCGCAGTTTAACCATACTTACAACTAGTTAGAAAAGTTTCTTGAGCGAGAGATGCCGCTGAGGAGACTTGCTACATTCTTGCTATCTTTATAGGTAGTTAGAAAATATTATGGGCGAGGGATGCCGCTGGTGACAGATGTCACAGATGTGACATTTTACCCTGGAAGACTTGATACAAATGTGACAATGAGTTTTGTGAGATTTTCAGCAGTTTTACTGCTTTGATGTGGCACCATACATGAATGTGGACCATAATTAAATTAAGTACAAAAGCGGAAAAGAGGTAATGCAAATTTAGGACGAAGTTAAGGTATGAAGAGGGAAGGGAGTTAGCGAGAAACTCTTTGATAGACGTAGAAGGAAAAAGAGGAAGTGCCAAAAAATTAGCGAAATCGGAAGAAAGTAGGAGAGTTTTCTTTAACGCTAGAGATATAGAAGACGGGACTAGAGTAGGCTATGAAGAATTGTAAAAAAGGGAAAGACAATGAATAGAAAGATGGGGATGATTAAAGAATCAAAATATAATGAGTGGTATAAGATAATTGAGAAGTAGGGAGTAACAAATTATTTAGAAAATGGGCGGAAGAGATAAGATTGTCAAGAATAGCAATATTTAGTTTGGGAAGCAAGTGAACAAATTTACTGTAAGGGAAGAATGTGAGAAAAGAATGGAAGATAAAGGAAGTTGAAAAGAGTATGTGGAAAGATTCTAGGAAAGGGTGGACTGAGGAAGAGTAAAAGAAGGAAATAAAGGTGGCTAGAAATGCGAACCAGAAAAAATGGATGTAAAAAAAGGCAAAATGGAAATTTTGAGGCACAAACGAAATCTAAAAAAAAATTAAATGGGATAAGCAGATTAAGATGTGTTTGCGTTCTCTCTCTCTCTCACACACACACACACTAGCATCCACGCTTTCGATCGCCCGCTCTCTAATTCGCTAACACGTCCAAAATTGCGTTATTGAGAAAATAGAAATAAGGATCTAGGTATCAGAATTGATTTAAATGGTTTTAAATCATTTCTGATAGTAATGAATAAAAAGGAGTTCCTGATTGAATTGAGTAAAAGTCGCTATTCTTTAAACATATGACGTTGGTTCGATCGGAATTTTATGAACCACAAATGCGGAGCAACTTTTGTCAAAACTGTATATCTCGAGGACTCGCACAGAAAAAACAAAACGTGATCATCACAGCGATTTTAGATTGATGACCTGAAAATAAAATTACCTTCACGTGTTAACATTTACCGGCCACATAGGAACTGGATACCATGTAAAATCTATTAAGTATCGTCTGGTGGCTTGAGCAATGTTGCCTTGGATATTTTCGTTTATAAATCAATTATCGATTATGAGTTGCTAGAAAACGTTTTACGTTACATCAAAATTAAGTTTCCTTGTTCTTTAAAAATTATGTACCTGAAGTAAAAGTTTTAAAATCGAAATTTCTCTTTCGCCACAACTTTTAATTACCACCTATTTTTTTATCAAACTTCAGATAACAATTATTTTGTGGATCATTGTAGTTTATACGTTCTCTAGATGAACTACTCAAAACATCTTGTAGATTTTGTTAGCGCCGCCTACAGGAATATCCTTGAGTTCACCTTAATACAGTACGACGACCAAGGCACTTTCCGTGTGAATTTTAGCCCGTTTTAGATTGTCGTCAATAATACGCCTAAATATTTAATAAAGAATTGTATTATACCCCCCAGTATTTCTACGATGTCGTCAGTGGACTTTGCTAAAACAAGTCGCTCCTCGGTTGGCATATGAGCCGGAGCTTCACATGGTCCTCTCATTTCAATTCGTGCACCGATAGGAAAAGTGTCCCTTTAAACTTCTAATACACTTTTCGAATTGGTTCAGGGAATATGCCGAAAAAATCTAAGTTCTGAAGGATAATTTCCAAGTATGAATGAATCATAAGACATGGTAGGAGGAGACCTGGACCTGATACGAGGGACAGGCTCTTCAGGAGCAGCGAATTTTCCAGGAGAACTACTTCTGTCAGGAGGAGAAAAAATGATAAAGCGAGAAATACAAGGAATTTCATTTATTAAACACTCAAACTGTAAGCTCAAACCTGAAACAAGAAACGAGTTATTAATATTTACTTCAGTAAAACATTTGTATGTTGATGTTGATGGAAAAACAATGATCGTAAAGGGTTTGGTAGATAGAAAGAGGGTAATATGAGGGGATGGTTATAAATAAATTGAAAGGGATGCTCTGACAGCCCTTGTGCAAGATTTGGGATACCATTTTTCGAGGCTCTAAAGGTTTTTTAGGAGGCTCGGAAGGTCCCCGTAAGAGTGTCTGGAGTCCCTTGTGCGGGTCTCCAGGGCTCCTTGTAGAAGGCTCTACTGGACCCCATAGGAGACACTAAAGGCCAGCTAAACAGGTAAAAGATGCCCTTCTACAAGGCTCTAGAAGTCTTCGATGAAGGCTCTGAAGGCTCTCGTTAGTGGCTCTCAAGGCTACGGGAATAATTCACATACCTTTTTGATCGCATGAAGACTAAAAATTCCCGATTGTAAGAAACTGATGGTGTATCGCATTAGTAAAATATTAAGTTATAATATTTTTTATTTATTATTACTGTTAGTAGCATTTGGCTAGGTGTAATATTATGATGTCTTTATTCCGATTAGGTTCTTTAATTGCTGTTTTTTCTTGTTTTTTTAAGTTTGAATTATTTCCTTTAGATAATTCTGATATCATTTGAATACTGATAGGGTAGCATTTGCGAAACCTCACATGTTAGCTGATAGGTGGTGAATATTGAATTTACTCGCAAAAAAGACAGAGTGTACACTCCTGACGGGTCAAAATAGGAATTTATCAATTTTCCAAGCTTAGACCGGCCACTGCGTTCTGGCCGATAAAAGCGACAAGCATTCGATTAGTGTTTGTGTCAATCACGAAAATGTTAACTTAATGGTCGATTTAATAGGTTTAGATCAGTTGACTGAAAATTGCGGCGTCCTTTTAAATTATTATCATGATTGCTTTGAGTTAACTACTTACAAAAATCCATCAGAAGCCTGCTATTTAAACTAATGTAGATCTTGCCAGAAGTTATAGAAACTAAAATAATTTATTACTAAAATTTTTGACAAAAATTGTAATAATGAATTTTTATTTTCATCTTGGACACACACTGATAGTAGTTAATTAATAACCCAAGTAGCAGAAAGTGATGATTTGGTAGAAGACTTTTGTAACAAACTTTTTAAGCTAAACTCCCATGCATTTAAGGAAATAAACAGTCCGTGTTTATAAAAGAGCTTAAAAATAGGATGGAAGAGGGTGAGTTCTCAATTCAATTTGATTTTGCGGAGAACTTCGCTTTATTTGTGCAAAATTCTATGCAATCCCAACATTGGAATAATGATCAGACGACCATATTTACATGAGTCATTCACTTTGTGAAAAATAACGAGCAAAAGCCTAAAAGTATGTCCATCTTATCTGAAAGTTTAAGCCACGATATTGTTGCCATATACAACTATCAAACTTTAATCATTGATACTGGAAAGAAATGT
Source organism: Belonocnema kinseyi (assembly GCF_010883055.1). Taxonomy (NCBI): domain Eukaryota; kingdom Metazoa; phylum Arthropoda; class Insecta; order Hymenoptera; family Cynipidae; genus Belonocnema; species Belonocnema kinseyi. Next base: position 147,657,397 of record NC_046657.1, read on the forward strand.
TGTCACCAACCATTTTTTTTTTGCTTAACTGATGAACGAATAAACGCACAAACTAGCTCACAGCGTCCATCGGAAAACCAGATTCTGGTTTTCCGATGACACAAATCAATATCATGATTTTCTTTTAAAACAATAAAGGCCAAATCATTGGAAAAGAACAGAATTTTCTATAGATTTACCCAAATAGCCGGCTAAAAAATAAAGTATCGTTCAAGTTGAAATTCAGAAATACGACCGAGCTTCAATCTAGCGCGTAATGGTAGGGCGCGGCGCGCTACGAGGGTGCTCTATTCAATTTTGGCCCTGTAGCTCGAAAACCAAGGGTCAGCTCATAATTCCCTTTGTAGATATTTTCGTACATAAAATAAGATTCATATGAAGCCTATTTATGGATAAATAAAACTGGTCTAAATTCGAAAAAAAAACATTTTAATTTTAAGTTAGTGAAAATGAGGGTGCTTTTGACAAAAGTGCCATCTGAAAAGCAAATATATATTTTAAAATAGTATCTCGAGATTATTGGAGCAATTTTCATGAAAAAGAATAGGAAATATTAATTCATTTTAAACAAAAATCTTATAATGCGGCTCGGTCTTAAAATGAAAGTAATGAAAATTGTAGCGCTCTCGTAAATCATAGAGGCTCACACAAATTAACGTTTTTTTATATTTAAGGACTAGACCATTGAAATTTCGCACATAAGGAGTAACAAAGAAGGCAAAGAAAGCAAATAAAATTGTGTTATTCCATGTATGAAGGGTTTTGTGTGTGAAGTTTTTCTAAATTTGTTCAATACTAATTTGAGATCAGAATTACAACATTCAATATGGCCAATATTTGCTAGTCTCTCATTGTGAAATTAAAATTCTTAATTTTCCTTATATCGGAAAAATATCTATTTGAGATAATAAAAAATATAAGTGAAAGGGAAAAAGAAGTACTGAATTATGGTAAAGCAAGTTTCAGAACAAAATCGCTGCTCGTCTGGTACTACTTTGATATGGCTGAAAAGTAACCTTATTTAAGTATTAGATTGGGATATTCTTAAATTTCCTGATGCGTAGGAAAATCTTAAGCAACAGATTTGTTTTTAGTACATCAAAATTGTTTGAGTTTAGCTCGACTACTCTTTGGGTACACATTTTATACGCTGGTGCTATCTAGAATACATTTTACAGTCGTTATATTATCTATTATCAGCGCTAAGCTTGTGTTTCTGAGATGTTTACATTTCATTAGAATCAGTTTTAAAAGGAAAATGAAGAGTATAAATTCGTAAAAGCTGATATCACATTTCATATAATAATTTATTTTTTTCGAAACTATAATGCTTTTATTTAAACTTAAAAAAATTTATTTGTATACTACAAAGGAATTTATCCTAATCCTTATTTTTTTGACGTTTCTATCATTATTCATTATTCGCTTTGTTCAGCATTACACAATTTTACATAATTTTGCATTTAGTCTTTAAATAAAGAAAACCAGATAAAAATCTTTTTGGGCTTTCGAAAATTAAGCTCCGCATGTTCTAATACTAATTCAATTACCGGCTTTTCCTCTTTTAAGTAGAACTTTCATTTATGACATGTTATTAACAAATGTTTATTCTATAATCGTACTTCTGGTGTCGTTTTATTAAAAAAGTTTAATGGATCTAATTCACGAGGTGTGATAGTTTTTCTTCAAAAAAGCTAATTCAATATACCGGCATTATTTTGATATGAATAAATTTGTTTACTATTGAAAACTGATGCGATTAGACATTGGAAAATTATTTCCTATATACTTTGGTGCAATCGCGACTAGAATAATATTTCTAGTAAGATATTTTTGTATGAGAAGAAAAAGAAATTTTATTTTGCGTTTCTGAAAAATAGCGACGTCTTGACTTAGAAACAATAATACAGTGATATTGGATTGTAATTACTAAATTATTTGCGATATTGTTTGAGTCTTGACTGACGCAGGTTTGTTCTTTAGATTTTCTTTTGTAGACGTACTACTTTAAACTTCTTCGAGATTTTATTAACGCAGCCTATAGGAGTTTCATTTATTTCATCTTGATTCAGTAGAAGAACCGCGCCGCTGACCATGTTTATTTTCGCCCGTTTTGCAGTGCCACCAGCTATACGCGTATATATTCCAGGAAGAATTGTATTATTACGCTCCAATATTGCAAGGATATCACCAGTAGACGTTGCTAAAACAAGTCGCTCTTCGGTTGGTACGGGTGCAGAGGCGCCATGTGGTCCTCTTAATTCAATTGGTTTACCGGCAGGAAAAGTGTACCTACGGATTTCGAAGATGCTTTGCGGATTGTTATTGGGAATAAGCCGTTCGTCGGGATAATGTCTGGATATAAGCGAATGATAGCATAAGGCAGGAGGAGACCTAGATCTGGCACGAAGAGGAGGCTCAGCATGAGAAGCAACATTCTCAGGAAAACGAGATGCGCTAGGAGGAAGAGACTTTTTAGGATAATTAGAAGATGCGCAACGAGGAAACCCCGGAAGAGAGTCGCTATCAGGTAAGCGCTCAAACTGTGACCTCAACACTGTAACAAGAAACAGAGTATTAATTATTTCTTTAAGTGCACAATGTTTTGTTGGTATACACTTTATGCATTTCTTAAATAGAAATAAAGAAATGACTTACGATTTCCGAAAGAAGAATTCGAAGTTCTGTGGCAAGGAACACCAGGAAGAGGTTCGCCATTAGGTAAACACTCAAACTGCGAACTCAAACCTGAAGAAAGAAACGGAGTGTTAATTCCGACTAAAATGATAAACTCGTAGGTTTGTTCCAGAAGGAAACCAAATTTTACTAGACTATTAGATGTGTCCACAATTAGGCACTTTTAATCCTCTTTTTTTGGTATTTAGGTGACGTCATGACGTCTAAACTAAAGCCAATGTGTCGTGAAAAAGCCATAAACGTCTACATGTACTATCGGGCAAATTTTTTTAGGCGTTTAGAAGTTATGTCATTTTTCTTTAAAAACATAGTTTTTCTTCAAGTTTGATTATCTCTGAATCTACGCACTGTAGGGAAAAAGTCTAAGGAGAAGAAATTTTTGTTTTTGCGAGGAAAATGAGAATCTACTGAAAAAGCATGCTTCTGCACATTACTGTGTGTCAGTGACAATAATAAGATGAAAATTAGAAGTGTTCTTCAGGCCATCCATAGATTCACCAAACTTCAACTGTTAAATTCGCGAATAGCCTATATTATCAGAATTTTTAAAGTGACCTTTCTGTTAATTGTAAAAATAGAATCGGATCTTTCCAGGGCCACCAAATATTTTAAATGAAAGAAGAAATTTTTTTACGAACATTAGAAAGATACCATATAATCGGTCCTTTTAAGGGTCATTAAGTATTCTGAAGAAAGCAAAATGTTTTCGATTGTGCGGAAGCATGCTTTATAAATGAGATGAGAAAGTTTTTTCCCCGTTCTGGTTTAAAATCTGTACAAATTCTGGATTCCTCTGGAGTAAATTTTGATGATATCAGTAGTTATTTAGGATATTATATGATTATATTTACCAATATACTCGAAGAGAACCACCAGGCAAATGGCGAGTATATAAGAAATCCTCATCTTTTCTAATTATACTGAAAATTTTTTATTTTACTATTGAATGAATCTATTCACACAACAACGAAATAATATTCTACCGATTTCTTATATTATATAATGTACCCCAAATTCGTTATCTCCTGTTTTATCAGCGTCAATCTTATCTTTCTTAGATATTTATTTTTCATCAGAGTCAGCAAAAAAAAAGAAAATTTACTTGCTATAATTTGTTATCTTATTACATGTATATAAACCTGTATTATTTGATATATCTTTACATTCTCATCATTTACGCTTGAAAAAGTAAAGTCATTGTGGGAAACTTGACACCACTGTTTTTCAGCGGATTTGTACGTTTCGAGACCCTCTGAATCGGAAAATCAAGTTTTTACGATAGCGTCTGTCTGTCCAGCCGGCCATTCGTCTGTAAACACGATAACTTTCGAAAAATTAACGTATCAAATCGATTTTTAGCACACTTTTCTTAGTTCCTAAAAGTATGGACGAGTTTGTTAACTTGCCATTTTGGATACAAATTCAAAAAAAGAGCGCTTTTCGAAAATTTTAAAAACAACCTTTTTCGTGAATTTGCAAATTCTATGGACGGATATTTCTAGTATGAAAAAAGAAGAACAATTATCCTAAAGATCTTTTTCAACAAAAAAATATTTTTAGAGTAATAAAATTTTCAAAATTTTAAAAATCAATCTAAAATAAAAATTATAAGCCATACAACGCACGATATAAAAAAGTCAATGAAAGAAAAACATTTCTTTTTAAAAGCCTTACAAGATTATTATAAAAAATTTTTGGATTTTTTTGGGAAATCAAAAATTTAAATTTTGATTGCAACAAAAATAATGAAAAATTTTTTTGTGGTCAAAATATGCAGAATATGAAAAAAACTGAACCAACACAAATTCTGAGCCCAAAAACGATGTGAAAAATTCGATAATAATAACTTCTTGATTCGACACGTACTTTTTGTTTTATTTGTGAAAAATAACATTAAAAATTAATTTAAAAAATCGCACAACTTGAAAGCGCCTGAAAGTGACTGATGGCTCTCGCACTCTGCGCTCGGTCTTTGCATTTCTCCCGCATTCGTACACAGACCTTTAGAAATCAAAGGTCGACGCTTATTTATATATTGCAAAATAAAGTACAAATTGTATTCATCATGATTATTTTAATATTTGTTTCTTATTTTGCCTTAAATTAAATTCTAAGCTGAGCTGAAACATGTATCACTTCAATGAATTTACATAATTTTGAGTGCATCTGTTTTTTTGCGAATTTCGATTATTTCAATGGATTTAATGACAATGCACCGTCGCACAATGCCATCATTATCCGCGAGGTCATCACCAAAAACTCAACTAATACAATTCCGCAGCCATCAAATTCGCCAGATTTTGCTCCCTGTGACTTTTTTTTTGTTCGATCGACTGAATGAACCACTACGCGGAACGCGTTTTAGCAGCCAATCGGAGATAATACAAAAATCGAAAACGGCACTGATGGGCATACCGAAAATTGAGTATCAAAAATGTTTTGAGAGCTGGATCAAGCGCTAGCATAAGTATGTGGCAGTCGATGGGAATTACTTTGAAGGGGAACACATCAATATTCAAGAATAAACTTATATGTTCAATTGTAAAAATAAATTCCTGGGACTTTTTGATCAAGGTAGTATGCATGCATGAAAACTGAATCATTCTAATTCTTATTTTCTTGATTTTACAATCTACTTTGAATGTTATTTTTTACGACTGAAGCAGAAGCTACACGTCCTATCAAAAATTATTTTTTTCAAAATTTCAATGAGTTTCCGGTATTTTTTTGAAAGTGTCAATTTTTTCTATTTATTTGTTTCAGAGGTTGTGTTTATTTATTTTTTTTATAGCTTGTGTCTATGTTTTTTTTCATAGCTTATGTTGTTAGTCCAAAAATTAAATTTTTTTATTTTTAATATTACTTTTTACGAGTAAACACAAAAACTATGGGTCCTTCGGAAAATATGTTAATAAAAAATGTGTAGATATTTTCAGGGCGCGCAATTACAACACATTTATTTTTTTCGTATCTTGCATAGTTTGACAAAAAATGAATTTTTGGATTTTTCATTATTTTTGGTACGACCAAATTTAGAATAATAATTTGGCTTAAAATGTTCATTTTAGTTTTTTTATTATTTTGAAAATTCTCTGACTATAACAATTTTGTTTTTATAAACGAAAGTACTAGGGATAAATTGTTTGAATTTAAGAGTACTATGAATAACCGCATACAGAGTTTTTAAATCTTGAAAAAATGTGGTTTCAAAAATTTTGGAAATGCGCTCACTTTTTGAATTTTCGTCCAAAATAGCTGGTTTACGAACTCGTTCTCTTTTTCAGGCCTGAAAAAAGTGTGCTGAAGCAGAATCCAATCTGATCAATTTTTCGAAAGTTATCGTGCTTACAGAATACAGAATACAGACAGACAGACAAAAACGTTCGGAAAAATGAGGATGAGAATGTTAAGAATATTGTTTTTTATCCGAAGTGGGATGAAGGTGTTACAATTTTTTCTAGTAACAGACCAGTACAAAACAGGGTCAACGTACAGTCCAGCTTCTAAATAGTTCCGCTTTTAATAGTGCTGTTATCCTAATCTGAGCTCGGGCTCATTTTACTCGTGAACACGGCTCTAATGCCGGCGTGGTTCTATTGATAAAGCGCTTCGCAAATTCGTGCGCGCTCAAAATCGTGATAGTGGTGGGGGAGCCCCTTTCTAGAATAAACCTATTGCCCTAAAACCCCGATGGCGGCACTATTAAGAAGCTAGACTATATTATGGTTTTTGTTGCTTTAATATTTATTTAATTCCCTATTCTCTCTTATTCGTTAGCACATACATTTTTTTAATCCTTCACGAAAATATTGTTTGAGGAAAATTATACACTTGACAGCTTGGGGTTACAAAACGCTGCAGTGAGACTCTGGTGCCTGAAGTCGAACGAACCTTTTTTTTCTACAATGTGAAATAGATAAAGAGGTGCGATTGAATTTGGAACGATGGTTTTGAGATCCCACTTTTTATCGCATAATGTAGACTGAGAGGACCCGTGTGTATTCTTAGGACAAGTCATACTTTTTATTCTGAAATATTATACTTCTGTCTCTCTTTACCCAATAATATATAAACAAAGATTTGAAAACAATCGTTTTGAATTCGGTCGCACGAAATAGTCCAATCGGTTCAATTGGCTACGAGCATCGAAGCTCAACTGCTGGTTGTCGCGACCCTGCTATCGTGCTTATTCGGTAACCAACCGTGTGTGCGTACCGCTCGAGCGTGCACTGACGCAACATGAGGCAACGTGGCACGGTTATTAAATGGTTTGGCACAAGAAACTCCGTCGCAGTGCGCTGGAGACGTTTTACGGATGTGCCGTCTGAGCACGAACACATACGGTCAACCAATCGCATACTACCTGTCTCAATGCTTCTGCTTGAGCAGTGGCGCAAACAAGTATTTCGCTATCTACAACAATTAGCAACGCCCTTAAACAAATACCGCAACGGACCGCAGCAGCACGCAATTTTGCACATGATTGGTTGGTTTATGAGTCCGTGAAAGGACGGCACGTCCGTAAGACGTCTCTAGCGCACTACAACGGATTTTCTTGTGCGACCTCCTTTACTCCAGCTGTAAAATTATAGCGATTTATCGCATCACTTTTGTTTCTTTACGCTTGAATAACAACGAACGATCTCTCCTTTGGGCCCTGCAGCTCCTCTGAACCAAACCGCGGTACAACGGCAATTCTTGAAAAGCGCAAATCAAGTTGGCCGAAATCGAAGATTTACTGTAATAATAAGTAAACTTTTAAATATTATATTGTAAAACCTGAAATGCCATATTAGCCCGGGAAAAAATTGAATAGTGCATAATGGTCGTGTAGTTCAAAAAAGGTTTGCAGTCTTCAGTTTTCAGCCGATTTGCATTTCTCCTATGTTTCAGATAATTGCCATTCTAAGAAATCTGAGAAGCACGATTTTTAAATTCCTCTGCCTTTATGTCCATTTATTTAAAGCGACGGGTAGCAAAAAGAGTAACGGAAGTTTTTTCGCTGCAGGATAAAAAAGAATTAATTACATAAAATTCATTTTCAATCGGAAAATTTAAGGAGACAAATTTACGCCAATTGCAGAAAATCTGTGAATACAAACATTCCTTGGTCTCATAATTGTTAATATTTTAGACGTCCGCCATAGACACCACGCATGTGCAAATGTCTCATTGACCTATTGTATTCAGAGCTTGGTCAACATATCTAAAATGATAAAAGCGGCAAAACTATTTAGCCAAACTACATTTTGCTCATTACTATACATCACTATCGTGGATTCAAATACCAGTATAGCATTCACTTGCGCTTCATTTTCGTTGAATTTTTGGCATACTTGATTCTCCTTGGTATATTTTATTGTTTCTGGTCCTGTCACTCTGTAATTAGCCTTGCAGATTTCTTGGAAACTTTTAAAATATTTACATGCTCTCGTTACAGATTATGATTTATATTGACATGCAGTAACTTTATTTCTCTCGTTTTTTTAAACTTACCATGATTGATATTTGCTACTATCCGTAACTTTCGGGTCCACTTTCCAAACCGGTAACCTAAGTGCTGTTAGAACCTCGTAAAATGTTATGTAGCATTGCAGTTAATAGGTTGTCGTTTAGGTGCACCAAAGGAACGTTAATTTATTTACAAGACTTAAAATCTGTATAATTTGATCTGCCAACTTTCCATCCTCAGACAACTTTAATGTGCAATATCTGCATTTCCGGTTGAGAAAGAAGATATAGGTTGAGATAGTTGCCTTTTCGTGATTATACTTTTTTCAATCGAAGCCTCCCGCGCAGTTTTGGTACAGCTTAATTGAATTATTTGACTGCAATCCGCTGAGAGCCATACATTTGCGTGAGCTTGATAGTCATCCTGAGTCCATACTTCACTAACTAGATTTAGAGAGTTTTTAACATGACGCCCGATAATTTGCCAATAATTGAAAAGAGTTCCATTTTGTACTTCCAAATTTTATTATTTTTATTATTTAAGTCTATAGTTATCTAATTTCGAACTAATTTATTAAATAAATTTTGTTTCTTTAAACTAACTAATGAAATGTCAATACTTTAAAAGGACAAACTTGACGCCTCTAATCTATGAGATAAGGACCATGCGATATATGTATTATATAATTCAATAATACTGGTGAACAACTTTTGCGGTATATTAAAATTCAACTTATAAAAAGTTGGAAATATAATCGGCTTATTTCAGAGACCAAAACTGCGTTTCATGAAGGACGTATCAGCATGTTTTTTTGCATTCTCATCATAATAAGATGGTATTAGTTTTTCGTAAAATCCGGCTATCGCGGATTTTTCATAATCTCCACGTTTTGAGATCCCCTGAATTTAAAAAACCAGGTTTCACGATGGTGTCTGTCGTCGTCGTTGTTATTTTAATTGTCGTTGGGTCGTCTGCTTAAAATGTTCATTTTTGTGTCTAGTTTGTAATTTTATAAATGCTATAACTCTGGTATTCTTTTATCAAAGAATTAGAGAAGGAGAATGTGGTTATTTGATACGCTGGTATGGCCGGTATTAGGTTATGGAGCAGATATATGGGAATGAAAAGAAAGGAAAGATATTGATAGTTTACAAGAAAGGTATATAAGGTGGACAATAGGGGCAAACTGGAGGACGTCAGGATATATGGTGAGAGAAGAAGCGCAAAGGGATAAGTTAAGTATTAGAGCGGAAAGGGGGCATGAAAATGTGAGACGAAGCTGCGGGAGGGAAAGGGAGGGGAGTTGGCGTGAAAGTGTTTGATGGAGGTAGAAGAAAGGAGAGGGAGGGCAATAGAATTAACGAGATGGGAAGAAGAAAGAAGGAAGTTCTTTTATGATAGAGAAATAGAAGACGGGGCTGGGGTAAACTATAATAATTGGAAAAAGGGGAAGGAAAAGAAAGCTAATAGAAAGATTGGGGGCGTTTAAGGAATCAAAATACAATAAATGGTATAAGATGATAAAAAAGGAAGGGGTGCCAAAGTATTTAGAAAATGGATGGGGAGAGAGAAGGTGGACCAGAATAGCAAGGTCAAGATTGGGAAACGAGGTAAGGGAGGGGATGTACTGGGAAAAAGAAGAAAACAGAAAACGTAGAATATGTGAATGGGAGGAGGAAACATGGGTGCATGTATGGCAAGGATGTAGGAGAGGAATAGAAAATCAAGGAAGCTGGCAGGAAATGTGGTTAAGATTCTAGGGAAGATGGATTAGGAGAAGAATGGATGAAGGAGTTGGAGGGTGCTAGAGGAGCGAGTGAGAGATAATGAAAGAATGCACGTGAAAAAACGTAAATGAAGGTATAAAAAAGTGAAAGAAAAAAGAAACGGAAGTCGCTTAAATTAGAAGCGTAAAAATTGTGAGTAATGGCAAGGTAAAAGTTAAGTAGACTGAGATGCGTTTTCGTTATCATTCTCTCTCTCTCTCTCTCTCTCCCGTTTGCACTCTCGCTTTTGTTCGCTCGCTCACTCGTTTGCTAATAATTCCTAAATAGCGCTATTGCAGGAAATAGAAATAAGAAACTAGATATAAGACTTTATGTAAATAGTTGTGAATAATTGTATATATAGAAAGGATAAGATTGTAAAAAAGATAGATATAAACGGAAAGATCGTAAGGAATGGAAGTCATGTAAACCCTCAGGGGGCACATTATGAATAAAGAAGAATACTATGAACAGCCGTAAAAAGAATTTTGGAATGCTAAAAAAGTGGCCTTAAAATTTTTTTGAATGCGCTCACTTTTTGAATTTTTAACCAAAATAGCTGGCTCACGAACCTCACATTCTCTTAGGATGCTAAAAGAGTATACCATAGGCCAATGCAATCTGTCAATTCTTTCGAAAATCATAGTGCTCGAAAACAAAAAAAAATACAGATTCACAGACAAGCAGGCAGAGACACATTCATAAAAAAACTTTTTTTTCGGATTCGGGGGTCTCGAAACGTGGAAATTTGACGACAACGGAGTCAAATCTGACATAAATAAAATATATTTTCTTATTAGAATGTAAAAATACGGAACCAGAAAAGCGTTGATTTTCAAACATCCTGCAAGATTCATATAGAAAGTTTTCAAAATTTTTTGAAAATTTCCATTTTTATCGGACAAAAAAGAATGAAAAATTAATAATGTGATTTTGCAGTAAAACAACAAAAGATACCGAAAAAGACAAAATAACAAAAATTGTAAATCTAAAAAAGATCTAAAAGTTCGCTCTGAGTCACTTTTTGATAGGATAAGTGGTTTTGATTTTATTCGTGAAAAACAACATTAAACAGAAGGAAAAAAATTAATTTTAGGGGAAATGAGACCAGCTGTTTTTTGTTTTTAGTTTCATACATAAAAACAGTATTAAAAATTAACAAATTTAATTTTTGAAAGAACGAAAGACTATGAAAAAAATGGAATAACAAAAGTCGTTTACGCGAAAAACGCTACAAATTTGTCGTAAACAATCCTTTAATATGACACTTAATCTTTGCTTTAGTCGTAAAAAATAACATTAAAAATAAAAAAATCAAACTCTCTGAAAAATGACACAAAGTATAAAAAAAGAGAAGATAATAGACGAAATATGTTCAACTAAACGGGATTTAAAAAATTGTTATTCATAATTGAACATAGTACGGTTAGATTTTCTTTTCAAGCGCAAAAAACAAAATTAAAAATTTTGAAATTATAAAAAGAAGGCAAGTAAAATACGCATGTTTCAATATCGATGCATATTACACATTTTTATTGATGTAATTTTTTTGAAATGATGCATGTTCCAGCTAAGCTGAACATAAAATTTAGTGCAAAGTAAGGACTAAGAATTAAAGCAACCATAATAAAAACAATTTTCACTTAATTTTGCAATATCTAAGTAAGAAATACCAGGCAGAGGCACATGAATAAATATAATGTGCATTCAATAATGAAGTGACGAACATAATTTAATAAAAGCGTTTCAACCAAATAGAACTCACAATTAACCATTAATTAAAAAATTACGGTGCACAAATGTTGGGGAAATACGTATACCGATTGCTACCAATTCCTACGATGCCTCTAGGGGCACGTGTAGGTTTGGAGCCCCTCCATCTCACCATAAAGGTCTTGGCTGTGAAGGCGGCCTGAAGACTAAATCCATCACGAGGAGAACGACACTGAGCATGCTCAGGGACAAAATGTCCATTCGCTGCTACCTCTTCGACAAAAGGAACTGAGATATTCTATCCACGAAAGAGAAATAGGTTTTTGGGGAGGCACACCTTGCCAGTGATGGAGACGACTGGTTTACAGATGGCTTCAGGAACAAGGAGAACGCTGGAGCCGGTGTATGTCGTTAAAGGACTGGAATGGGCTTCACAAGTGCAATGAGGTCCTACGCTACAATTCTACAATCTGAGATTATGGCCATGCTCCTGTGCACCTATAAGGCAAAGGAGTATGGCAATAAAAGAAACAATCGTATCTACGTAGAGAGTAGGGCTGCTTTTATGTTCCTGAATGGAAAAACGACCACGTTGCTACAAGTATGGTAGTGCTTTTCACTGAATTAGCTAGCGACAGAAAATCAAGTCACTCTTCCCTGGATCCCTGGACAGAGCAGCATCAAGGGCGATGATATATCGGACAGTCTAGCAAAGTCAGCAGCAAAAAAAAAATTCACTGGAACCGAGCCAGTTGTAGGCATTTCTAGTAGGTTAGCCACTCAATATATTGAAAGTTGGTTGATCGAGGGACATCAGAATGAATGGAGTTTGCAAAAAAACAAAAGAAAATTTTACTGGACCCGAGCCAGTTGTAGACTTTTCCAATAGGTTAGTCACTGAAGATATTAACAGTTTTTCGACCGAGGAACATCAGACTGAATGGGGTTTGGTCTCTGGCTGCAGACAGTTTAAAATACTATTGGGCTCAAAACTAAACTCTTATAGAGCGAAGCAATTAATTAAGCTCGGGAGGAATGAAGTCATGGTCCTAACAGAAATACTCATAGGGCACGGAAACCTGCGGTATTACAGACATAAGATAGGTCTTAAAAAATGCCCTTTTGTCGTATGTGCGGAAAGGATAATAAGATTTCAACTCATATTCCCTGCCATTGCCCTGTGATAGCTGTGAAGCGCGTAACACTTACAGGCAGTAACTGCATCAATGAGTCTTAAATATCAACCAACAGCGTGACTACTGTCCTCTCCTTGTAAAGAAGGCTTTGGGGCCATGCTTAAGGCTTATAAAGGGACGAAACGAGATCTCCCAAGCGTCAGGGGTTCGATCCCTGAGCCGGTGCCTCTGGAAATTTTTTAATATACCTTTACCGAGGTTCTGGTGGTTCGGATCCCACCTTAAGCTGTAGGTCCCCCCATCGTGTACGTGACTACAACCCAGTCCGTCAATGATGGGGTAAAAACCAGGCTTTGTCCAATATGTCTGAGTAGACTGCTCTCATCAGATCACTTGATTGCATTATAAAAATGAGTCCGTGACTGATGATATATACCGGGACAGCGCTGTGCAAAAATGATCACATAAAAATCGAACTCTAACCAAAAATGCCTCCGACATGTTGGGCACTATAAATCTGTGACAACATTTCAATAATAATAATTTAAACTCTAATTTAAACTCTCAGAAACAGAGACTTGATGTTCTTACTGGCAGTCTGCGTCGGTAAAAGAAAAGTAATGCACGAAGGCAACAAATCCAAAACTTTCAGATAGATGAAAAAGGTTCTATCGTGAACTGAGAGTAAAGCCAAATATCCATTAGGGCACCGAAGTCCCTCAATTGGAAAATATGACTAACTACTGGTCGGGTGTTTGGGGAATAATGAACAGATGCAATTGGGACACTGCATGGCTTAAACTGGAGGAAGCAAGGGCAAGCAACAGCCCAGAAATGCATCTGACAAACATCACAGATTTTGATGTTTCAGTGGTCTTGAAGAGGGCAAGTAATTGGAAAGCTCCAGGTCCGGACATGGTGCAAAACTTCTGGTACAAATATCTGACGAGTGTGCATCTTGCGTCGGCAAGGTGTTTTCAGAAGATCATTGAACACCCAGATTTGATGCCAGGTTTTATGCTCCAAGATACTAGGTATATGAGACCAAAAAAACCAGACGCTCGAAATCCATCTAACTTTCGATCGATAGCCGGTCTTCCAACAATTTGTAAATGTCTTACAACTATCACTGCAGATAAGGTATATTTTCATTGCGACGAGAATGACATTCTTACAGAAGAACAAAAAGGATGTTGTAAAAACTCACGAGGCTCAAAGATCTATTCATTATAGATGCTGTTGCCATGATTGAAGCTCGTAAGCATCAAAGGAACTTACACATGGCATACATTGACTACAAGCAAGCGTTTCCTTCTGTGCCGCATGACTAGTTGCTTAAAGTCTTAAAACTTTACAAAATCTGTCCACCCATTATTGACTTTCTAAGCCATGCGATGAGGCTCTGGGGTACAAGAATCAAGTATGTTGATCATGGACAACCACGGATAACTATATCAATACGCTAGATAAATGCAGAACAGTGCATTCAATCAGAGGGGAATTAAAGGCCGCAGAGTCAGAGAATGACTTCGAAAATGACATCGAGGCAATGGCTGCAGGCTAATCATATAAATATCTGGGTATTCTTGAATCTAAGGGTATTCAACATACGATAGTTAAGACAAGCCTAATGACTGCCTCCACTACGAAACTCAGATCAATTATGAAGAGTTTTCTCAACTCGGCAAACAAAATCAGGGCGATCAACACATATGCTATCCCTGTCCTCACGTACTCCTTCGGGCTCATAAAATGGTCTAACACCGACCTTGAAAAGTTAAACAGAATTGTTCGCATAGAAATGACGAAGCACCAAATGCACCACAGAAATTCAGCGATTAAAAGCGTAGTTCTAGCATGACATTTAGGGGGTAGGGGCATTGAAGATGTCAAAAAATTGTGTGAGTCACAAGTTGTGCAGTTACAAGACTATTTTAACAGCAAACGAAATGTTGCGCTTTACAGAAGCATCTGTCAAGCGGATCTTGAATAAACGCCCTTAAATTTTTCCTCAGATAAGGCCTTGAATATCAGGGCAGAAGCCATAGAGGAATTAGAAATACAGTGGAGGCAGAAAGTTATCCATGGCGAGCACCTCAACACGTTAAATCAAAATGAAGTGGATATTGAGACATCTAATATTTGGCTATGAAAGGGTGTACTGTATCCAGAGACGGAAGGATTCGTCATTGAAATACAGGACAATTTTGTCAACACCTGGAATTATCGCAAATACGTATCACGTCAAGACGTGTTTAACTGGTGCCGATTATGTGGAGATACCAAAGAATCTACCAAGCACATTATTGAAGACTCTCGCGTAATGGCTCAGAGAGGATTTACGCACAGACATAATGATGTAGCGGGCATTATACATCAACAAGTTGCCCTAAACATTCCAATGCCCGTTTTAGAAAGCGAAGATTACATCTTATATTGGGATGTTACTATCTAAACGGATCATTACATCCGGGCAAAGCGACCGGACATCGTGATGCGAGAAAAAAAGGTGGTAGAGTCTACATCATCGAAATTGCTTGTCCGGTCAATCGAAATTTGCAGTCAACCTATACAACCAAGATCCACAAGGATTTCGGCTACAGGAAATGCGCATGCAAGATGCACTGAACATTTTGAACACTTAGGAGTCAGTAGGGTATTGGCACCAGCTCAGAAGATGATTTTATTAAACACCTGCCGCATTGTAAGAAACTTTTTTGATCATCAGGAAGCGAGCGACTAAAAACCCGTGGAGTGCCAGATGCTATCACCGGGTTTGCCCGAGTAAAATTTAAATAAAAACACTTGATAATAACAATAATAATAATAATAATAATAATAATAATGTACCTATTAAAACGACTAGATTATGCAGACGAACAGGTAACTGGGTAATGTAGCGAAAAATCCGCAGGGAAAAAAGATTTGTACGTTTTATTTCCTGAAAATATTTTTGGATATATCGTCATCAGTAATAATTCAATAACAGGTCAGTAACTTTTTCATAATGTCTGCTTTCCTTATTTCGAGGTAGCCCTAAATTGTGTAAATGAAAGCAAGTAAATAGTATCAATAATTATTTTTTCATTACCAGATTTTCTGACTCAGGTTGCGGCGTTTCACGAAATGCAGTCGTTCTTTTTGAATTCTTAATATTACGGATGTATGCCGCTGAAGCGTTATGGTACTATTCAAAAATATTTTAGCGCCAAAAAGCGATCTGATTTTTTAAGAATGTTGTCTTGATCCAGTTGACAGTTTTTTGCCATAATTATTAAATTCTATGAATTGCGGTAGCGCCATGAGTAAATTTAT
>NC_046657.1:147673575-147677352 GCF_010883055.1 Belonocnema kinseyi
AGGACAACTGCAGGATTGCGCTGGGAGCGGGTGCTAATCTGAACAATTGCACCCGCTCCCAACGAAATTGCGTAAAATTTCAGCCACAACCACGTCTCATGACCGTAAGATAAGTAGTTACAGTGTGTAACGAAATCGATACGACGATACGGCAAAAGTTTCGTGCACCGTGAAAACACGGAGCCATCCAAGAAATACCGCCTTCTGCATTTTTCCCGCAAGTGTTTTAGCATGTTGTTGGCATGCATGAATGCTTTTTAGGCCATTAGCAAGTGAAAGCTTGGCACCTCCAAGAGCGCCGATGATAAGGACTATCAGTTTAACAAAATATCCCGGGTAAAATCGTTGCAACTCCCTTATAAGGTCTCGATACCTCTCTTTCTTTTCATTCTCCTTGGATATGATGTTTTTGTCAGCTGGTGCCGAAAATTCGATAACGAACATGGTTCGCTTCTCGAAGTCAAGAAGAACCATGTAAGGCCTCGAGTGAAAAATAGAAACAATTCTCGAGAATATAAAGTTCCAGTATATGCGGCCGTTCCCATTCTCGACAGTTGACTCAATTACCCCAGGGGCATTTAGAGGAGCGATATTAAGGTGAATGCCGTAGGAGTGACAGAGATGGTAATAAAGCACTCTTAGTGCCGCATTGTGCCTTTGAATGTAGGTCGTTCCCGCGTGAGTTTTACAACTAGATAGTATGTGAGCTAAATGCTCGAGGTGTGCATGGCACGCCCTGCAGCTATCATCGGGAATGTCTTGGCTGAAAATGTAGCGACGTTATGTTAAGGTGGAAATGACACCGTCTTGGCATGCAAATATGAAACCCTCTGTACTAGACTTCAATCCGGGCGATTTAAGGAAAGCAAACGTTAGCTCACAAGATAATGACTGATCCTTCACATTTCTGTGGAAGATACCGTGCATCCTCTTATCGAGGAGCTGTTTACGAAAGTTTTTCTCTTGTGCTTTCTAAATCCGGGCTTTCAGCAGTGAGTACTCGAGATAGATAAGATTTGATGCATTTTGCTCACCCCTCATACTGAAGTCAAGTCCGAGTGTTTCAGCAGTCTCCTCCGCTCTTTTGTACAGAAATGCTCCTTTGCCCACTTCTTCGTGATTCCTGACCATTTTAAGAAGAGGGTCTCTTCCATTTGCGACTCTATGTGCTGTACTTAGAATAATCCTGTTGTGAAGACATTCAAGACTCAATATTCCGCGACCTGCTTGACGGCGTGAGATGCACAGTCGCGGAACGGAAGACTTAGGATGCATGTTTTTGTTCATGTGCATAACCTTTCTTGTCCCGATATCAAGAGATCTAAGCTCGTTCTTGGTCAATGGAACTTCTTCAAATGAATAGAGTAGTACCGGGACGGCAAGCATGTTCGTTGCAGACACTTTGTTCCTCTCCGACAGTTCGGAAGACCAAATCTGTCGGATGAGACGTTTGTATCTACTTCGGAGAGTATCCTTTATGGATGTCACATCCTGAATGCGGCTCTGTGGCACGCCCAGGTATGTATAAGTCTCTCCAGCGCAAAGGTGACGTAAATTCCATTCCAATTTCCTTAGTATATCGTTCGACAATCCCCAGAGCTAGATGCAGTTGCTCTCTGTTTTTAGCATAGATCTTAAGATCGTCCATGTAAAATACATGAGTGACCTTGTACTTTCGATCTGCAGGTTTGCTGCACAAGCATTCGTCGAAATTGCGCAGTGCTAGAGATAGTGGCAATAATATAAGGCAAAAGAAGAGTGGGCTCATGGTTTCGCCCTGAAAGACACCTCTCTGAAACGTGACCTTGCTAGTTGTCCCACGATTTTTTCCAGATGAGATAGTAAATCTGGTTTTCCAAAGCGGCATCAATCTCTCTATGCACCCAACTATTTTCGGATGAACCTTTAAGATTTCCAAAAGACAGATGATAAGTCTATGGGATGTCGAATCGAAAGCTTTCCGATAATCAATCCAGGCCATCGATAGGTCACGCTGGTAGAATACTGCATCATTGCAGATACATCTATCGATGAGCAGGTTCTTCCGACATCCGGCTACGCCTTTCTTTGAGCCTCGTTGTTCATACATTTCTTGCCACACAGGTTCAATTGTCTGAACAATCCTATCATTTATGATAGCTGTGAATATCTTATAAAGCGTGTTCAGACAAGTTATTGGCCTGTAGTTCTTCGGTTCAGCCAAGTTGCCGATTTTCGGCAGGAGTATTGTGCACCCTTCCACCAACTACTCTGGAATCGGCTCTTCCGACTTCAAATATGAGGTGAAAATACGGGCCAAATGCTGATGGATTGAAGAAAACTTCTTCCACCAGAAGGTTTTGATACAATCTGGTCCCAGTGCGGAATAGTTTTTCATCCCTCTTAATACTTTTTTCATCTCCTCGGTAGTGATGGGTGGGCATTCTTCATCAGGTGTTATGAGGGCAACACATAACACCTTGAAGCTATTTATATTTTCTGAGTCTTCGTTCAGTCTATGGTGAACTTCGTAGACTTCTCTCCAAAATACTTCGACCTCCGCTGGTTTGGGTGGGTATTCGACAGTAACTGGAAGGTCTTGGAAGAGTCGAGATGGGTCAGAGAGAAACTGTTGATTTTCTCTGACCCACCTCTCCCTCCGCTCTAGACTTCTCTTAGCGTCAGATAGCATACGTATTCTTTCAACAATATGCTGCCTTATTGTCAGCAGCTTTCACTTATTAAGTGTGTGATTACGGGTCCGGAGTTCGCTAGCGCACTTTCGAACCTTGGCGGTAAAATTCCTGCCAGATGTGATGTAGTCAATCACACATTTAATGCGGGACGCGTACTTTCTTGCCCAGCCTATCTTTATGGCAAGTTAATGCATTAGTCTTTTGGTCTAATGATCAGCCGTTGGTTTTGTTTTACGGTTTGCATCGGCCAAAGCTCTCGCTGCATTATACACACAATAATTGATAGCCCAAGGTCGGATTCTCTGGAAAAATGTCCACGAAGCTCGTCATACATTTCAGCCAGATCTTTAGGCTTAAGAGAAACCTTAGTGTTGATATTTTTTCGGGTCGTAAAGCATCGCTCTTAAACTATTTGATGCCTGCCCGCGGTTGGTCTTAGTGTCGCCTCTCTTTCTTTGTTGCCGGCTTGTTCAAGCTATGGTAGAGTAGGCGTTCCGTTTACATAGACCCTTTTACGGAGTAGTTCAGCATTGTTTCGCAGACGTTGCTGCGAAAAGTGCGAGAGCTCCGGGCGTTTCTCGCACCATAGAGCATGCAGTCGTGCCATGTAACCCCGTTCACGGGCCACACTCGCATCTTAGCCTTCTAGTCATTCCTGATTCAGTTGCTCCGTCCACCCAAAGGTCGCGAGATTCCGTCGATCCATCGCATTGAATCCATTTTCATTGGCTCCCCCAGCTCTAGATTGGTCGGCATTATTGGCCGACCCATTGTCGGGAGCCCTGTGCGTTCTTTTGTTTTGAACCGCATTTACTATAACTATGTTTGGTGCTGTCATTTTTGTTCCTACGAGAAGTTAGGGTAAAGGGGTTCGTTCATCCTTGTAGAGCCCCGCATGCAAGGGTAACGCAGGGTACTCTGAGAGGTCGCCCGGTATCCCATAGTCACCGTTCTAGACACTTCACCCAGGTGCTATTCAGCTTTCGGCACGGTTTTCACACCTCCGCTTGGGGGTTAATTCCTTCGGGACCACGCCTGGACAATTGTGCGCGACTGCCTATTTATTTTTATAACCATATTCAGCAGAAACCCTTGGTACAGG
>NC_046657.1:147677452-147710373 GCF_010883055.1 Belonocnema kinseyi
CTGAGCCTAATGAAATATATATACCTCAGAAAGACCAACTTAACTTCTACAATCCATGTGATAATGCCTATATGTTATTTGTATAATATAGAATATGAAAGCAGTACAATCTATTTAAGTTACATTGCTTACCCGATTCTGCATTAATATTTTGAGCAGATTATTCTTCGATTTAAAAAGATGCGCATTCTTCGTACCCAACCCTTATCTTTGGCGCTCATTGTCAGTTATATTGGTAAATGTAACAATTTATGTAAGATATCCATAATTAGACATTATTTTTTGAAATTAAACTTTGTGTAATTTATTTTTAATTCTCTTCCCATTTCATTTATATTTATTCCGGGAGTATCCAATGCGTGAAAGATAAAAAGCTGAATTAAGAAAGTGTACTTTTCCATACGGGGTTCGCACATATGGTACACTTCCAACTATACTCGTGGGAAGATTCAACACTGTCAGCATTACCAACCCGAAATGTAGACCCTACTTTAATTATATTCAAGCTCTTATTTGTAGAGTCTAAGGTTTTCAAAAACAAATTATTTCAGGAAAAATTAACAAATGTAGAGCAAAACTAAACACAATGTTTCGAAATATTTTTCATAATCATTCAATAGAGATTGAGGGGCCACCAGCGAAAAAGGCCTATATCAGAATAGCCCAATGTCCTTGTTTCACTCAACTTTTGTTAGTCTATCATAAAATAATATGCTTTTCGTGCACTTTAAAATTCCTTTTGCTGATGAATTATTAATTCTTTTTTCCTTATAATTTTTTTATTGGAATCTTTCAAAATAGAACGAAGACTCATGAGTATAAATAAATCATGCTCTCTTAATATGAATCAGTAAAAAATTCACTGATTGAAAAAGTAGTTAGACATTTCACTAATTAATCAGTGATTTCGGAATTATAGACTAATCAGTTCAGTAACACCAGAGTCAATCATGTACAGCATAACCTTTACATTTTTAAGTTAAGCGTTTTTGTTACTATTTTAGTGAAGTAGCAAGAAAAAATCCTTAATGAAGTAAAGTTTTTAATTTGCGGGCTGTATGCCTGTTGAATTAACTGCTGGATAAATATACTCTAACTCGTATATGATGTACTTACTTAACAGTTGTTATTTTACTCAACAGTGGTTATTTTACTGAATCAATAAGTAACCTTACACTGAATGTTAGTGACCCATTTCTAGTTATTTAAATAAGTGAAATTTCACTGGTCCGGATTTAGAGATTGAATAAGAAAATATTAAAAGTTGAAGGAATTTCCAACTCCAGAAATTGGTTCCATTACCCTAATTAATTATTTACGTTTTAATAACCTACAGTCAACTTTTGTAGTATTGTAAATCAAATGTATGTTAATATTCTTCTAACGTTTCGTACCACATGGCTGATACCTTCTCTTAAGGTTTTTTGCATCTCGGTTCCTTAGAACAATTTTTTTAAATCTTTGCCATTGTTTGCATTCCTTCTCTTGTTTACTGCAATTAGGTATTTGAGGTTAGGTAGCAAAATTCAAG
The DNA here is from genome assembly GCF_010883055.1 of Belonocnema kinseyi. Classification (NCBI taxonomy): domain Eukaryota; kingdom Metazoa; phylum Arthropoda; class Insecta; order Hymenoptera; family Cynipidae; genus Belonocnema; species Belonocnema kinseyi. The sequence continues at coordinate 147,678,984 of NC_046657.1, forward strand.
ATGTCTTCACGCTGAGTGCCAAACAAGTTATAGGATAACAATTATTGTTTAATTAAAAATTGAAAAATTAAGATATTATCGTTTACTTTTCATAAGCTATTTAATTATATAATAAAACATACTTTTTATAACGATTTTCGACTTTTCTGTACCGCAGAAGCGAAATAAAAAAGAAATATTACCTGGTCTAAATGTTTCGGCGACAATCTGTTTTGGAGTTGGGTAATTATAAATCCTGCACATGTAAATAAACGCTCGCAAGGAATTGACTTAGCCATTATTGACAAAAAATTTATTGCGACCTTCTGAAAGGGCTGAATTTTCCCTTGAGGCCCTCCAATACGGTTATTGGACGAGGATTACTTATATAGGTTTAATATATAATAATAATGATAATAAATTATATCTACCTCTCCATATTGGACGTTTGATTCTATTTTTTGCCTCTTATTTGGTTGCTTTATTTCTGAATTGCGAGCAATCCGTAGATGGTTGGCCAACGTAGTTGTACTTTTGTTGAAACAAAGTTATTTTTTACACTCACTGCACCTTACTTTAGTTCCATCATTCACTTTCGAAAAATAAACCCACACCTGACTAGGACCCATAGTTAAATTTTAGCTTTTAGAATGTTATTGTTCGACGATCAGAGATCAAGTGATTTAAACCTCTCTAAAGGCACATTTTATCTTATTTTACATTGACCTAGCCAGTCAGTATGTCAGCAGAAGCCCCCTTCCTAATGTAAACGAGCAGTACCAGTAAGTGCATCAGCGACCAACGAAAAGTCGGCAGGCGATAACAAAAACAAGTGTAGATTTAATTTCAATCATTCAGTTCATTCAATTTCTACTCGCCGCGCCAAAGTGTTATTTTCCGTCTGTTTAGAATTAAATATTTTCACTTCTCAGTTGATGAGATTATAAACGCTGATGCTGACTCGATTCTTCACGAAAGAATGCCTAGTACACTGGAGGACATTTAAGAATTAATTTTTCAAGATTTATTTTATTTATAGCTGCATCCTACAATAGTTTGGGTTAAAAGTTGATTACTTCACTGTCACTCATTTAGTTCCATTGTGCACCGGCATTGCCAGCAGCAGCCTTGCACGCGATTAGTTGGCGCTTTGTGTTCGTGCGAGACATGCACGGATAGCTTGACTGAGCCGTGTCGCACAACAACAGCTTCAAAACAGACTGCAAATGTATTTTGGATTTGGCGCGCGGCATTAGGCATAGTTCGTAGAAAGAAGTCGAAAAGTCGAGCAAAAAAAATCGCCTTTGATTCGACTTCGGGAGCGCAAAGTCGATTGTGAAACCTCAACTTTCGGATCGAGAAAGTAGAATTCTTGGACGTTCATGGTTCCACATTCCACTTACAGGGATACTACTCCTTACTATTCTTTCGTGTTCAGTGATATGCAGTTGGTATTATTATTTCGCTTGCAGCGTGCGGACATCTTTCCAGCTAACGTCACAACTTAAAACGCCTAATCTTGGAGATATATGAAATCAAATCCTCCTTCTTATTATGGAAAAAATTTGTATTCACTGAATACAAATTTGTTATGTGTGTAAATAAATTAGGTTTCAAACCGTTATTGCGACGCAATATAATTATTTAGAAAAATTTCAAATATAATTATTTACTTACCACTAATAGCTGGTACTTGTGCTTTAAGTAGATAGTTTTCTCTTCTTTTGTTATTTTACTTCATATAGCTACACAACCTGCTACTCGATTTTTCTGACGAATCCTTGATAAATTGAATAACGTCCTGTTATATATCATCCAGCCACTAGCTCAGAGCAAACTTCTATCCTCTTAAAGCTATTTCTTGGATCAATTTTATCTAAAACAACTGAAATTGGTGTTTTCACCATCTGTGCAGATAGAGGTAAGAGAAAACCACAAACTGCCCGTTATGAAGGTATATGCGTAGAGGCAACTACGCCACATTATTTGCGCGTTAAAATTCAAAAGCGTAAAAAAAACTTAAAAATTAAAGTACCTTTAGGAAATACCTTTAATGTAGGGCTCATATTTCGACTCGTGGTATGCTTAACTTTCTAAACAACTTGAAATAGGGAAAGAACACTGCTCTGACAGAACCTCGATTATACTTAAAACTGAAGGATTTTATTTGTTAAGATGTTAAAAAAAAATTACCCAGTTTTAGATTCATCCTCAAAAATTCACCCAGAAAGGCGACCTACAAAAAATATTGTCCAGGCTATTCTTTTTTGGGGCTTATTGCAAATATTAAAATAAGACATAGAAAAAAGAGTTTCAAGTGGTACTAAAATAAGATCACTGATTGTCTTTAATATATGTTATCTTTGAACAAAAGTTTAAAACCTTGAAAAGTAAATTCTTAAAAATTTAATGTGGGGTTCTTTAACTCTCTGTTTCTCGTTGCAGAGCTCAGTTGTGAATTCTAATGCTTACCTAATGGAGACGACATTCCTGGTGTTCCTCGTTCTGGCACTTCGTATCCTTGTACCAGACTTAATTCTCATGTCAGTGATCTTCCGCTTGCTGAGCCTTATCAGCATGCTAGATCCAGGTCTCATCCTATCAGGCATCGTTCTTCAATGATACTTGAAATTGAAGTAAAGACCTTGGACTTATTCAGCTCAATCCCCGCATCCATCCGCATCGGTAATTTGAAATTCAAAGATACACTTTTCCTGCCGATAAGCCAATTTGCCTGCGCAAATTATTAATAACATCCACTGGAGACGTCATTGCAATCATAGATACTAATACATCTATTCGCGGAATATATAATTACCAAGAAAAAAGGGTTGCCATCAACATTCAAAGCGGCGTGACGTTCGTATTGGACCCAGAAATAATTCGTGAAACTCCATTAGGCAGCAGTACCCATATCCTCAAGAATTTTGAAGTGATACGAATAAACCACGTGTAAACCATAGTTTCCCAAACCAAAAATTCAGTGAAAATAAATGGAAACTGAAAATATAATATTGTTTGTGATTCGAAGTCGGATCGAACTTTTACAAGAGCTACAAGTAACCCGCTATTACAATTAAGGATCAATGCATTATGATTCTTATAACTTGAGTATTTTTGGTGTTCTCTGTCCGATTTCATTCATAAGCAGAAATATGTTGTATTTTATTCCCTTACGAAGATATTTTCAAACAAAGTCATTATAATGATTTCAACACAAAGCACAGGTTAGCAATTTTCGGCATCGTAAAGGAAAAGTGAATTTAAAACAAAAATGTGCAACCGCAAATGATAAAAAATGTACTTTAATTAAGTTGATAACTTTGCTAAAGTATACAAGTGAACGTTTATCTTTCAGTCAAAACTACCTAAAATAGAAATTTATTTCCTGAAAAAAAAAGATCCTACTTCATCTTCACTCAATTGGGAAACGAACCACAATGGAGTGAAGATAGTGTAAGATCTCTTTTTCAAGAAATAATTTTATTCATGGTTTGGAGGGTTGACCTAATGTCGGTATGATTACCATCTCTGATGATATAGCAGATTAATTTAAAAAGAATTACTTGTATCATTAACACCTAGCTGAAGATAAGCGTTATTTTCTTGAAGTAAGAGTTCTTATTCTGATCCCTGTAATAGACTAATTGGAAAAGCGTCTTACCGAAATTCAGAAGTTTTGTGATTCGTTTCCCAATGGAGTAAAGATGGAGTAGGATCTTTCTTTTAAAAAATAATTTTAATTTGAAAATATTATTTTCCATCTAGTCTGATTAAGACATTAAGCTTTTTCTCTAGTTTAAAAATACCTAAAATAGGTTGATATCAGTGTTCTGAAAGTACTGCGTCTGTATCAAGTTACCCCTCACTTAAACCAATTCTTTATACCACTTTTCTGTTGTCCTTTGGAAAAAGACTGTAACTAGACAATTGCTAAGAAACAAGACAGCAAAAGCATATGCTGTCAACTTGCGTAGGATTTTCCCTCTAATGTCAGCAGTATACTCGATTGTCTAATTGGTCCCGATTTTTTTAAATTCTTCCTTTTTACGTAGAAATAATTTTAGATTCCTGTGCTTTAGATTCCTGATTGAAGAAGCATGCGGCCACCGATGTGCTTTGTCCGTGACAAGTTGTTGGATGGTTGGTAACGCCAAATAAGGCGATGAGGATGGTCAAAATGTAACAGTGGTCATCCTATACTCAAGGATTGGCTCACTTATGGGGTCAATCCTCCAAAAAATTCATCGGCAGTTTTAATCGTCAGGATGAATCTTGATTTGTAGAAATATCTTTTAAATGTTAGCTGAAAAGCCGACGGCAAAAATTCGCTATCGATGTAAGATGCCCGAGAGCTCCGAATGCAATTTCAGTCCAGTGGGTTGGTAGTCGTTGGGAGGCGAGCCGGTCGAAGTTAGTTGAGACACATTAAAAACTGAGCTCAGTTTTATCGTAGTACTTGCTTCCTTGAACACTCGGTGATGAGTTAGATGTACACTTCGTATATTTAGAGACAAGGTTGAATATACTAATTTCATGTGACCTGGAGCGAGATAGTCAGACATGAACTTACCATAGGTAGCACGAAGATCCGTATTCTTAAATAGTTGACGTTATAACTTGAGAAAGAATAATTTAGCTGGATTCTGAAGTTTTGTATTTCACTGATAGGTCCTTTGAGGGTCAGGCGAACAATGCGGTGTCTATCGAAGTCACAATAGTTCATCGTCTTATATTGTTGTTCACAAAAATAATCTACTGTAGTCAGTCAAGCAGATGCTGGTAGAGCTACCTCCTCTAGTTCCGAGAAATGTTAAAGTTGAATAGATAAGGCGTCCTCGATGGCACATGACATACTGATAGCTGATTTTGACTAAATCATTTGGACCTTGATCCTCATCAACTATTACTTCACTCGTTAAGCCAGTAGGACATCCTGTATGAATCCAATCTATAGTTGTATCCTGTGGAACCTCTCTTTTGTCTGGCCGAGACATTAAGCCTGGCTGTATAATGCGAGCATAGATTTCAGCTTCAACTAGGAGAGGGATGGATGAGTTTGCACTAGGTTTCGGATCAGCAAGAGCAAGTCTATTTAATTCCGACCAGGGTTGAGTGGCAACTCAGCATCTAGAGGGAAGCCGGTAGTCAATCGCGATAAGATAAGAAGAATGACCATAACCCATGATACTCCAGACATAAAAGCTTAATCGCCGGAGATTTGGAGAGATGCGAACCGGCAAGGTAATCGAAGACGCTATGTGATATCTTCTGAAATAAAAGTGGCCCATAAACATGGATGTATTATATAAGGTGAACGTGGAAATCATCCATCCTTGCTCTTAACAACTACAAGTTTTGTTCCGTTCAGACTTGAGCTAAATGCATTCAAGGTAACATGCGAATTTAATAGTTGACATGCTGGGTTTCTGTCGTTCTTTAAATTGTTGAGCGTGGAAGATCTTGGTGCAGAAATCGCTTTGCAATCAGTTCCTGGTGATGCCTCTGGGTCACGAATGAAGGTATGATGGCGAATATGAAAGGTACGACAGACTTTATTAGATCGAAAATCTCCAACTTTATGCCTTAAATCCTTCGAAAGACGTCCAGTAATAATTTTTCTTAAAGAGAGCACAGCTAACGGTAGGTGAATATTTTCTGTCAGGCTTTTTTGAACCATTATATGCCTTCACGGAAGAATTCGATTTGTTTTGTTTTGAAGAACTCTTCGAAGATTATGAAATTATTGGACTTCGTAAACTAACTGAATGGCACATAGACTCAAGTGCCTTGATTCAGGTCATGAAAAATGTATTGAGCTGATCAAACGTCTGTGGTTCCACTTCTTCTCCGATAGAGGTTTCCTAGTCTCGGCGGAATGCTGATCAAGTCGTTAAACAGTGACGTATGACAACCAATGATACCATGTTTTGACGGGACGTTTAAGTGCTGTCAAGGCACTAATGGCTTCTGTCCTTCCATGTAGAACCTTCTGCAACTCAGAGGCAGATTGCGTAGATACTGGCTGTAGAGAACATGAATCAACAATCTGAGAATTTACTAAGAAACGAGTGTTTTGACATGTTTTCGTTAGTGAATCCCATGTTCGAGTGAAATTCTCAGCAGTGGTAGGGAAGTTGCTGCGGAGACGAGCAGGTTTTTCAAATAGGCTTGGTTTTAAATAATGCGATCTTGCCGCGTTTGTGGCTTTCGGGTTTGCCACGACAATTTCATTAAATAAATCACGGCAATTAAGCCCATGTTACTTTCGAAGTGGGGGAGAGGTATGAATTGTCCAACATTGACAACCTAGTTTAAGGCTGATCCTTAAGTTCGATCTTCAAGAAAATAAACAGAAATCCGCGTTTCTCTATAGGATCCTGCGTCTCAATTTAGTCCGCGATGGAACCTGTACAGAAACCTATACTCAATCATTTCAAGTTTCCGTTGTCAGTGTAGATTGCATTGGCAGAATCATGTATAATTTTCTTTGCTAAATTCCTGCACAGAAACTGTCAAGATTGCCTGCGCAGGTTCATGTGCAGGATCGTGTCTAGGAAAATGTACAGGATCCTCCAAAGTTCTCTGCAGCGATTTTCAGCTAGGTTCCTACCAAATTTTAAGATAAGATAGCTTGGGGTTTCTCTGTGACGAGTTTCCGAGGGCTAACATGCCACCATTTTTCATTACTTTAATAATATTGTACACTAAACAAGAACTAAATGAGACTGAATAAATACATGCTAATTCCATAGATAGTGCCGGATCTGCTACATCATTTTTATTAATAAGTTCTTCCAGGTGACGTTGTGATTATTTACCAGATTTCAATATTATGTATCGATATTACGAACGAGTACCGTTATATCGTTGTGGTTCTATATTGAATGATTTCGGCACCAAAAAGTCATCTGTTATTTTAAAGAATGCCGTTATATCCGAGCTTACGGCATTCTTGTGAATACTATATACATACAGTATTATCAATAATATAAACTAATTTAAGAGCTGGTTTTCTAAATAAAGTGTACCCTTCTTTCACGATTTCACTTTCACATAACTCATTTTTCGAGTTTTTTTAATAAACGACGCCCTACATAAAGATCGTAGAAAATGCTTTATATACGTTTTTCAGTTGATCACCCAATTTTTCTTAAAGCTCAAACATTATAAACATGGTGATATCATTCTAAACAAAGGTATTATTTTGATTTGATTTCTTAAAACTGTTTCTAATGGAATATAAATATATCAGAACAACAAACGTGACGCCTTTCATTTCTAAGATAAGGGCTACAAGTTATATATGTATATTATATCAAACAATGACGCAATACGGTCTTCATTAGTGAGATTGTTCCCTAAAAATTCGTTATTAACAGATTATTCAGTTTACTCTCAAGTTAGGAAAACTGAAGATTTTTCACACTATCGCCTTATCTCTAGCGCTCATCCTCAATTCCATTGGTAAATATTATAATATATGGAATATATTTAAATAAAAATTTTTTTCGAACCTATACACAAACCAAAAATTCGGTAAATTCCCAAGTCCCTAGTACATTCCCAAATGTAAATAGAAATAATTAAATTAAAATCAGCAGAGGGAGAATTTAGAATTCCCTTTACGATTCCACGTTGTGCAGATTCAAAGAGAACTGAAATGTGGGTGCGGATTGGTTTCAGGTTGTTTTCCTATTCAATAGTTGAAATGACAATTAATGGATTTTAACCTTTCTTCGGATTGTTTTTTAAATGAATTTCTGTTATAAACTTATGCGAGAGTTTTATACGTATATTCGACCGGAAATAACATTGCAAATTTTTAATTGCGTCAATCGCGTGATTTATATCGATAGTGAAACAGAAGAGTTTATGTAATAATAATTCTAAAGACGTTGCAAACAGTTAACACCTATGTTAGCTGCTATTAGATAAAAAAATTAGAACCATATGCAACCCCTAAATTAGGGATTTTAACCTTCTACTATGTGAGCAGCTCTCGAGGACAAAAATCCGTCAATAATATAAAAATGTCTTGTAACTTTCCCCAAAGGGTGTACGTTATATCAATATACAAGTGTCTACTTTGAGAAAAATTAAATGCTTTGTTTCTTGCTGCAGAGTTAAGTTCAGGCTTCGAATGTTTACCAAATGGCGGACCCATTCCTGGTGTTCCTCGTCTCAAAACTTCTCACTCCCCTGAACGATGTCATTCTCCTGAAACGTCTCTTCCTTCTGCAGAGCCTCCGCTTCATGTCAGGTCCAGGTCTCCATCTGCCAGACATAGTCATAGAATAATATATGGATTTAAAGAAGAAGACTTGGGACATATTCGGCTTGTTCCGCTCACCAATCCGAATAGGCGATTCGAAGTTCGCAAATTTACTTTTCCTGCTGATAAATCAATTAAATTGCGCGGAAAAGGACTAAATCACATGAGGCCCATACCAGCCGAAGAACAAAAAGTATTAAAAACATTCGATGGTGACGCCATTGCAATACTGGATTCTACCACAACCCCTAGAGGAATATTTAATGAATTGGGAGAACGGGTCAGTATAAACATGGAAAGTGGCGAGGTCTTTCGATTGAGTCCGGAATTAATCCGTGAAACTCCATTAGGCCGTGCTCGCCGAATCCCGAAGAATTTTAAAGTTGAGCGTGTAAGCTACGTGTAAACCACAATTATTCACAACATTATTTTATCAAAAATAGATGTAAAGCTAAAATATGATATGTTTTTTATCCGAGGTCGGATGAAGATATTACGAGCAATTGGTAATAACACGAAAATGGTTAATTTTGTGAATTACTCTACCTACGCCAAGTTACCAGCTACTCAGGGTGCTCATCTTTTACCAAACAGGTATACTTACAAAAAATAAATAGTTTAATTTTCTACCAGTGTGGCTTACTGTGTGACCAAACATTTTTATTTTGAATAAAGCGGTTGTTTCATATTCAAATAGTTTGAATTGTAATTTCATACTTAATTTTTCGGAAAAAAAAACATTTTGTTACTAAGAAGATTAATATTTCACGAAAAAATACAGATGGAATACTACAATTTTGAGTTGAAAAAATTCTGAACCGCAAATTAAACGAATTTGAAATAAAATAGTTAAATTTTCAACTGAAGCGATGAATTATTAACCAAAAACCGAATTTCAACAAAGCAATTTAACTGTCAAGCAAATAGTAGAATATTTCATAAAAACATATGTTTGTTTAATAAAACAGTTATGTTTAAAAAAAATTAAATTTTGAAACAAATAATAAAAATTTTCATTAAACAAGATGAATTCTAAATCAGAAACATAATACTAGTCTTTTGAACCAAAAAGATATTGGGAAATTACAGAAAAAAACGAGAAACAGGCCAAGTTCCTAGAAAACAGAGGAAAAAAGAAATTGTTGTTAAAAATAAGAAGAAAGGAGAAAAATATTGAAACTATTATTTATAAACAGATCAAAAAATTTCTTTCTTTAAAAAAATTCTTTGCAGGGATCCGAAGGAAATTTCGTTACATTACGTTGTGTCATAATTGAATAGAACAAAAGTTTCGTTATTTCAGTAATCGATATCGCGAAGTGAAACGAATGTCAGCATTATTTTTCTTTTGTTACGTTACGAAGCAGACGAAACAAAATGAAACAATATCTAGTTGATGTTATTTGAATAACTAAAGAATAATGAATGACTAAAAAACCTTAATTATAACAGTGACTCCATAATACTTTACAATAATAATATTACAGTTGCTTCGGATGTATTTGACTTTCGTCCGTCAAGGATCGGTGGTCTTTCTTATGAGGTCAAGGGCCACTCTGTAGTCCATTCTCTGGTACTGCAGGGTGTTCACCACGTACCTGAAATGTATTCTTCGAGGAATTTAAAAACCTGTAAAAAACCAAGGTGCTCCCCAGAATGTACCAGGATACTCAAACATATTCTTCGAAGAATTTGCAGACCCTGGTTTCCTGCAAAGGCTAAAACCAGTTTCTACGACAAACCTCATCCTCCGGAGAATTAACCAAAATACAGAAAAGTATCCTTCGAGAAATGTTGAGACCTGAAGTTCCTGTGAAGGATAAAATGCACGACTGAGAAACCGAGGATAGTCTGGGTTTCCCAGGTGGCTTATCAGGTCGAATTTTCACATTCTTAAACGGCATTTCGACATTCAGGGGTATCTGAAAGTCAACATTATCAGGATTAATACTGTCTAGGTGCTGCAGAGAATTCACCGCGTCACTGATACATATTATTTGAGGGCTTTTTTAGAAGGCATTTCGGTGTTAAAATCTCTAAAGTATCTTAAAGTTATAATGATAAGGAATTTGTCAATCTAATTGTAGCCAACAATTTACTATGAAATTTCGAGACCCTGCGTTCCTGCTTAGGCTAAATCGAGTTTCTGAAAAAGCGAGATTTGTCTGGGGTACTTAGGTGGTTTTCAATTTATTCGGAGGCATTTAGACGTTGACCGTCCAGAGATATCTAAAATCATAATTATGAGACATGCGACAACCGTCTAAACAATTACATAGCCTCTAAACAATTTTTAAACTTTCTTTCTGAATCGTTATCGTTCATATATCTATTTATTTTTCAGAAGAATTGGATTAATAAAATAAAAATTATCATTCCAAGAATACAAGAAATTAAATTCTCCTCATTTTGAGCAAATAATATTTATTTAATTAGAGTACAAAATATACTCACAAAAGAATGAAAAATTAATTAACTATTAATGGAGAATTTTGTAATACAAAGAAATCTTAATAACGACCTAATAAAGCTTTTTCTGAAACCAGGTCACTTCTAGAAAATCCTCTGATTTATTTTAATTTACCTAATACGATAACGAAACGTAACCAAAAGGAATACAATTTTATTTGCATGAAATAATTTTTTCAAGCTTTCAAGGGTTTTCTCCTCAAGCTAAATAACGATCATTATTGTCAATGCATCTAAAACTTCAAAACTCATGATCCCAAATCTCAATTGATAGTTAACTGACTTACATTTGAATCAGTTCACGAATTCTACAAAAAATAATTAAATTTCCTACCAAAGAGATAAGTCTTAAACCATAAATGTCAAGTCGCTATACTGCAATCTTACATCATCCGATTGCAATAATTTTCAACCAATCGATACTTTTTTCCTAATGATCGACAAAAAATGGTCATTAAACATTTCGCTGCAGGTGACTAAAAATGTATATGATCCTCGATGACAGAAGCGGTTGAAATTTATTTTTCAATAAATTCAAACATGGGATTTCCTGAAACATTATACATTCCATAAATTTTGATATAATGCATAATGAATTTAGCAACCGAGTTTACTCTTTTTCTTGAAACTGACTATAAATAAATTTTAATATTGAAGAAGAGCAACTCTGATGCCTCTAATATATCAAATTACGATTTTACAATCTATGTTTCATTTAATACAATGAGTACTACAATTTTCATTAGTTGCATTTTAATCAAATTCTTTGTTAATAGATCCATCGGCTTTCACTCGAATTTAAACAGATTACGTAAGGACCTTACGCAATCATTATATATTTATTTATCAGCCAGTCATCGATAAGCTATTATCGATAGCATTTAGGATTCTAAATTGTACTAATCGTGCAATGTACATGGGTAGTGAAACTTAAACGTGTTTGTAAAAAACTATAAATTCATTCACATTATCATTAATACGAAAGCTCAGGTAAGTTCTGGAATTTTAATTAAAGAACTGAACAATGGTGTTGCGAACAGTTAACAGCTACTATGGCTACTATTAAATTGACTGTTGTGTCCACATGCACAAGTCCTAACATAACATCCCTCACATCTGATTGCTTACTTAAATTGTTTACTCAAAAAATAATGAATCCTTTTTTTCTTGTTGCAGAGTTAAATTCATAGTTCGAATTATGATCTAATAGTGACTCTGTCCCTGGTGTCCCTCGCTTCGGAACTTCCTAATCTTCTCACAGAAATTGTTCTCCTAAAAAGATCTCTTCCTCCTGCGGAGCCTTCTCTGCGTGTCAGGTCCAGATATACTTTAGCGAGGTTTAAATATTGACGTATATTAGGATTAAATCTTAGAGATATTGCACTTCTTCCGCTGATACCTCGCACCAATTCCCACTAGCGAAACGAAATATAAAGGTACACTTTTCCTAACGATAAACAAATTGAATCAGAAACTACGTTCTGCCGCTGACCGGGCGATACAACCATGATAGAAAACGGATGGGAACTAACAAGGAAAATGACTGGGTCTTCGGATTGAGCCCAGAATTAATCCATGAAAGTCTATTAGGCCCAGGGCGACTAATCTCAAAGAATTTTTAACTGGTACATGTATATATCTATACAAAGCCACTGAACGGGTCCTATGGCTCTGGATAGAGGGTACCTGCTTTAAGTATATGTGCTAAATATGGTTATAATAATTAAAAAGCAGTCCCGGAATATATTCCAGGGATGCTTACGAAATAATAACCCTTAAGTGGAAGCGTAAGAACAGTGATGACAGCTACATGACACATAGGTGAGGTGTCTAGAACGATGACTAGGCTAGCGGACCAAATCTCTGAGAATGCAGCTTAATGCAAGCGGGGCCTACCTCTCGAAAAATGGATACGTACGCGGAGCGCTTCCCAAAACGGCTGCTTAAACAAACTTTAGAAAAAGATGAGAAAGCGACATTAAGGAAAACTGCGAAAAGTAGGCACCTTTTGAGAGATGATTGTCGTCTAACCTCTAGACTATCAGTAGTTTTTTTATGGTGCAGCGACAGCTTTGGCTTATGTAAATCGAAGGCTGAAACCGAAGATGGCTGTAAAGACCAAAAGATGCTTGCATCAACCCAACAAGAATATTGGATGGGCAAGGCAGAATGCGTCCGTCGCTCAGTATCTGATTGACTACATCATATCTGGTAGACAGTTTACCGAAAGGGTTCGAAAGTTCGCCCAAAAACTCAGGATCTAGAATCTCGACGTTGATCAAGTCCAAGCTGCTGGCGGTCTAACAGCATATTGTTGACAAAATAGGCGTGTTATTTGATACCGACTGGGAAACACAAAGAATTAAGAGATCATTCAGGGAAATTGATATTCTCTCGCTGACATGTAGCGCCGCTTCAGCGATCTCTCTGTTTCTGTAAAAAAGGAGCGCCGCATACATAAGTATGCGACGCTCCTGATTGGTATAGATTAGTCATTTCATAACTCAATAAGTAAAACTTTAATATATTTTTGCCAAAGAAAGTTTTGGTTTATTTTTGTATATAGCCATGTAAGTTTAGACACTTCGTTCGGTGACACCCGATATATAAATTAATAAACTCAAAAGTCTGCTTAGTATAAGGACTTTTTTGTAGAAAATTGAAACTTATCATTGTGGAAGTCATTCGATTTTTTTTAAACACAAGCTGTAAATCTCTTAACCGTTTTTTAAATCAAATTCTGATATAAATTGGAAAAAATTAGAACAAGGACAACGTTTCATGCAAAATTATATATGTATTAGATTTGGACAGTTTCGAGTGGACCATTAAAGTGAACACTGAATACATTTTTCATTTAAACATAGGGATTCTCTTAAATGTGAAAGATGATATAAATTTTGATATAAGTTTTAAAGAAATTATCATTTTTTAAATATATTTTTATAAATATAAATATATTTATATTTATCATAAACCATTACAAATTGTGCCCGCGCAGCACTCAGATTTTTTAAATTATTAGCATCTTTATCTGTTAATTCAAATATGAAAGTAAAGGTATATATAATCTAATTATGTTTTGTTTTGCTAAGCTTATTTCAACATGTGTTGAACCATTACAAATATAATTTAAGAAATTACTGCGTGCCAGAGCCCGATTCGATTCATTCATTAAATTCATAGAATATTCGTTATAAAAGTGTGGTCGTTAAAAAAAATCGCAACTCATTATTTTTTTCATTTTTGACTTCAGTTAAAATTATTGGTGGAAGACGTCGAGTTCTTTTGGACTCGAAAACCACCTTCAAAATGTTTTTTCTAATTCTCAACAAATTAGGAAAATATGTTATTTTCCAAAATAGCTCAAAGTGCAAGTCTAAGAATTTAAAACAAACCTATAAAACTTTTTTTCCTTCAGATAATTCGCGGAGAATTCAACCGTTGTTTCTGGATTCTTAATATTACGAAAGAATGCCGCTCAAGCGTCATGGTGCTATTTGAAATTATTTTAGGACAGGAAGCCATCTGATAATTTAGAGAATGTTTTACTGCTGAAGTTACGGGGTTTTCGAGATAATTATCACATTATATAAATCGGCGATAACATCTTGGACTAATTTATCAATTGAATTTCGTTTCTCGATACTGAGCCTAATGAAATGTAAATGCCTCAGGAAGACAAACTTAGCGTCTCTAATCCAAAACATAACGTATATGGATTATATGTATTATTTAAAATACGAAGGCACTACAATGTTCATTAGTTACTTTGCTTATCCAATTTTTCATTAATAAATTTACCACTTTACTCTTAAATTTTTAAAAATAATCATTCTTCGTACGCTATCCTTATCATTAGCGCTTATAATTAATTATATTGGTGAATATAATAATAAATGTAAATGTCTTAAATTTGGATCTTTTTTTTTTTGAACTTGAACTTTGTGTAAATCTTACTTCTTTCCCATTTAATTTACATTTATTTTTGGAGGATCGAGAATGTGTATGCTAAAAACTGAATTAGAAAAGCGTCCTTATCCATACCGGATCCCTTTGAAGCTTAAAAGCAAGGGCGTAATTTTTGCTTTTAATTTAAAACTCCACATTCTGCCTTTCTGTCCAGAAACTAATATTTGACGGAAAATTAACAAATGTGAAGCAAGACGAAGACATAGCCACATTTTCACAATGTTTCAAAATATTTTTCATAAGCATTCAAGAAAAATTGAGATGCCGCCAGCGAAAAGCGCTTATAGCGGAATTCTCGCGAATGAGTATTGACGGTCACAGTTTCTTTAAAACACAGCTAGAATTGATAACCTCAAGGTTGACTTTTATAGTTATTCAACATATTCTACGACTGTGAGAATATATAGAAATTTTTACAAATATTTTAGGGCCGCAGAGTGAATTTTCAAACCAAATTTTTCCAAAATCTCGAACCACAAAGGGGTCAGTGTGGATGTTTTTATTATTATTCTTTGAGGAAACTGAAAAAAATGTGACTTCTTAGAAGTAACAAAGTTTTTGGAAAGCTTCAAACTTCTAGCTACCTTTGGTGGTTATTTTTGGACATCCTTTTGCAAACAAACACGGCCCTGCGTAAATATGCTCGTAGCCATTATCGCGAAGAGGCATGCGCGTTTCCATAAAATCGCTGAGAATTGCCATACTTATTAGCTAGAAATTTAAAACTTTCGAAAAAACTTCTTTGAATTCTAAGGAACAAATTTATTAGTTTGAACTCTGTCAAAAGATCACATTAAAAAACTACCCCACTGATCACTTTTTGTTTTTGAAAATTCACTGTGCGACCTTAAAATACTTTTTTTATCTTTTTAAAAGATTTCACAGTCGTAGAATAAGTTGGCAAATGTTGCGTAAAAATTACAAAGAAAAGTATTGGAACTTGCCAAAAATTCAGATAGTATTAGTCAGAAAACCGACAAAATTTTTTTTGTGTTGCGAAAAATGACATTGTCTTTTTAAAAAGCTAACTAATACGAACAATGATTTATGTCGCAATGAAGCCTCTGAATAGTAAAAATGGATTCAGGTTAACAAAATAGTAGAAGTTGAAACAATTTTAACCTCCAAAAA
Organism: Belonocnema kinseyi; assembly: GCF_010883055.1. NCBI lineage: Eukaryota > Metazoa > Arthropoda > Insecta > Hymenoptera > Cynipidae > Belonocnema > Belonocnema kinseyi. The sequence goes on from NC_046657.1 coordinate 147,694,810, forward strand.
TTAGTGCCACTACCATATTTAATTTTTTTTTGTGTTTTAATAATCTACAGTCAACTCTCGCAGGATCGTGAATGCAAATTATGTTAATTTTTTGGCCATGACAGCTTAAAATATTTCATATCTTTACACATTTTCCAATCGAAGTTCATTACAAAGGTTAATTTTCTGATGATAAAAGTAAAAGGAATATTTGTTTCCTCAGAATCTAAGGTAATTAATTTGCAGCTATTTTTGCGGTAGAGAAAACTAAATTTATTTAATTGCATGCTTTTTTCAATTGCTTGCTAAAAAATATTTTACAGGTTAAGTGCATTAAGATATTATTTTTTATTATATTATTGTTTGAAGCTAAATAACATTTATAATACTTAAATGCATAAATCGTGTGATTTTAGAAGCGTAGTGAAACTTAATAGTGTTTCTTATTATCAATACTAATTTCCAATCCTAATTTGTGTATAAAAGTCTCCGTGACCTCAATACAGTCGATGCTACTTACCTTGCTGCTTCCCCTAACCATCGCTCGAGCTCTTCCCCCACCACGCCCGCGACGGCTCGGCATCCGAGAATTGTTTTGCTCGCTATTTACGTTATCGTCAATGGTTTAGGTCTTTTAAGCCAATTTGAAAGTGCAAAAAGTAATTATATGCTTTGTTAATGAGGCTTATAGAAGAATTTCGAAATCATAATATTTATGTCTGATGATAATTTCTTTGTCACATGGGATAACCTCAAGTATGGCAAATTTAATCAAAAGCTTATCAATAATTCGTGAATACTAAACTATTTTTCAGTTTATTCCGCGAGAGAACGAGGAGCTCACAATTTTTTGGAATCAAATGTGAGATAATAATTTTCACAATATGTATTATGAAAATCGAACTTTCTCTGTTTGTAAACATTGATCCGCGCGGGGCAACGCACGTAGCGTGCGAAACAATTCGCATCAAACAGAACGCATCAAGATTAGACTCGAGAGTGGGGGAATATTGTTTCCAGGAAAATTACTCCCCTACGGTCCCAACCGCGGCAAGGTAAATAACGTCGACTGTATTTGGGACTGATCAAATGATATAAAAACGTTGAAAGCGGTTAACAACTTTGTTATATACTATTGCATTACAATCAAAACTACAATTACATCCCTTAATGTAATTAGCATCTTTCTGCAGTTTTTCTGACCAATTTTATAGAAACAGCGAAACATACAGTATTGCCATTTTAACGTAATCATTAAAAATGTGGTAATTTCATTTGTGTTGCAAGAGAACATGTACAAAAAGTACTGTCTTCAATTGACAATTTTTACAGTCACAACTTAAAAGCGCAGTTTAAAATTTTAGGCTCAGCGCATAATTATCTCTTTTATTAATTGTGAAAACTTCTGATATTTGGTCCGAAAAGTGATATTTATCGATAATACTTAGGATAAAACGTCTTAAGTGGTACTAACCTGAGAACACTAATTTTAACTCCGATTCATTCGTCTTACATTGAAAATAATAGCATTAAATTATCCTGTGCAAAAACAGGACAGGCAAGAAATGGTACAACCAAAAAGCGATCTCTGAATTTTACAGCGAAAAACTCCAAGCTTTTTCATTATAAAATTAGATAGAAACACTGCAAAAGCTGCTAACTACGTTTAGGATTTTGAATGTGGTCTGTGCTGTCAATGCAATAGTATTCAACATAGTCATCAACACTTGCATCGTTATCTCATTTGATCAGACAAAAATATTAACTTGCGAAAAAATGTACATGCTGATAACGATTGAAAATAAGTCATATTTATTCAGGCTCATTTTTAAGTTGTGCTATCTAAATCGCGTTATTAAGGCAAATAAAAATCTTAAATTTTGTTTAGCTTTGAACTAAAGTATATAACCATCAAAAGTCATTGCACCATATATTTAATGTTGGATCCTTTAATTCTCTATTTCTTATTACAGAGTTAACCTCCGAATCTGAATGCTTACCTGATGAAGACGATATTCTTGGTATTCCTCGTTCTAGAACTTCGTATTCTTCTACCAGACTTAATTTTCAAGTCAGTGATCTTCCGCTTGCTGAGCCTTCTCGGCATGCCAGATCCAGGTCTCCTCCTATCAGGCATCGTTCTTTGATGATACTTGGATTTGTAGCTGAAGACCTTGAACGTATTCGGCTTATTCCCTGCACCAATCGACGTCGGCAATTTTAAATTCGAAGATATTTTTCTCCTGCCGATAAACCAATTTTCCTGCGCAGTCCAGGAAAATACGATGGGACCCCCATACCAACCGAAGAAAGAAAAGTACCAATAACATCCACTGGTGTCGTCATTGCGATACCATTGCAAATATTACAGATAAACTAAATGACGAGATTGAGCTTTCACCGAATGCATGAATTTGGTTTGTCTATAATGTTCCTAAAAGTTTATTTAATAATGCAGCTTCCTTATGCCTGTTTAATTTCCTTCACTTTGTTAATAAAAATCAACCAACACAATTTAAACTTTGTGAACTGAAGTCTGTGTTAGAAAAAGTTGTCTAGTGTTCTGGAAATCCTTGAAAAGCTTGAGAAAGTCCTTGAATTTGTTTTTAACTGCATCGAACATTAAAAGATCATTGCATTATGTTCATGGTCCTATATTTTTATTCCCTTAAAGAAAAAACTTTTTTTTGAACTTTTTATTTGTTTTACCGTTACGAATTTAATTTCGAATTTATCATAAGTGCCATGTGTGGAGGACTCCCATCACTGAGTCAGGGTTAAGTAATTAACGCAAGTGCGGACCTATCTTTCTACTATGTGAGATAAACAACGAGGTACGATAAAAATCGAAACGATGGTTTCCATATCTCTTCTTCTATTGTACATGGTAGACAGAGAGAAAGAGAGAGAGAGTACGATGTTGTTACAACGACAAGTCATACTTATCGTTTTAAAACGATGAGAACCATTCTGTCTGCCATGTAGGATAGAAAGAGAAGTTTCGAAACCATCTTTTTCCCTTTTGATCACACCTCGTTGTTTCCTTAGCCTTCTTCTGTTTCTTTTTTTGCGTGACAGTTGTATGTGGGATCTCCTAATAAATTCTCGTCGTGCAATGAATCAGTGTTTCTAAAATGTGTTCATTATTATTAGGTAAGTAAAATCAAATATCATTAATTTATTACATTCTATGCGTTGGGTACTAAAGTTCTCTTATCGTAATTTCATGTCAAAAATCTTAATGTAAAAAAATACTAACGTAAAGTTGCTAGCCGGTAAAGTCCGTAAAATTAATCTCAAAGCCATTTTTTAAGTCAATCCTGAAAATGTTAAAAATCTTCCTAAAATAATTTAAACATTTTAAAACCTTTTACAATATTTGAAATCTGTAAAATTTTGCAACCTTTGAAATATTTATGAAATATATTAAATCTTAGAAATATCCTAAAATCTTATTAATTATATTCTAGATTTATTCTAAACAATTCCTTAAATCTTTTTAAAATCTTTGTGCAATGTTGTATATCTTCCAAATAATGTCTGAGAATTATTTACTAATTAGAAAACCAAAATAAGTAACCAAAGATATGTTTATAAACAGAAATCATTCATTCTAACTTATCTGCGCAGATAAATAAGACATCACAATTGTATTATATTGTTTTATAAGTTTTAGATACCATAAACTACACAAAAATATTATTTTATTTAAATATAATGATAAATCGCAATCCGATTTGATGTTTAAAATCGGGAAAAACCGGGAATTTTGTGGGGAAAAATTAGTATGCACCCTGAACTTCCCTCATAATTTAAGTCGTGCGCTTCGGTTGACATAAATTATGTGAATTAAAAATTCCTTCCTTTTTGAATTATAGATTTATTTTCATGCACTCTTGAAAAGTACCCGCAATGTTGGTCTAAACGTGGAGGATTTCTTTCTTGAAAAATAAAAATGGTTGTAAGATGTTTTTCTTACATTCTATTTGACTTCATATCGACCGTAATACCGACAATATTTACCAATATTGCTGAAATATTTCATGAAAATTAGCTGATAATAGTACAAAGAGTTTCTTTTTTTATGATTTAATAAATGTATACATATATTGTTGCTTGAATGAAGTGGTTCGCAAAGTTCTTTACGCGATATTGAATCAAATGTTTCTGTATCTAAAGTTATATTTCTTATATTTTTTGCAGGCGATGCATAATTGTTTTTAAAATAAATCTGTTCGCCGACCTGGTTATACAGCATTCCAAATACCAACAGTTTAAAAATAATTCTTGAGAAGCAAGGAGACAAACTGTTAGAAGCAGAACTATATTTTTGTCAGCTTTTGTTTGCGATCTCCAACCTTTTCTTACGATCTTCCAGTCCAGTGAACCCGTGATTCCCTTCTTTTTCAATGAACTATGAAATATCTGCAAGACCGTTCTTGTGAAATTTGATAAAGAAGAATTTCTAGAAAAGACTGCCGGAATATTATAAACACTTGTTTTGAAAACATCATGAAAATATTTCCATTAAAATATCCAATTATGTAAGTATTATCTTTTTTAGATCCTGACGTGTAACTTCCAAAAGATTCTGCTCAGAAGCGGTTGTACATGTCTATGAAAATATTTTTGTTAATCAAAATCTAGAGTCAGGAACACAAGCTGATAAAGTACCTGATAAAGTACAACCTCATTTTTTACCTAGCACTGTAGAAAAGTAAGAAAACTACCATTGTATGTCAGATGAGCATTTCAATCATGTTTGGACAGACCTAATTACAGCGCACAAGCCAGGAAGCTACGAAAATTTATTTCAGTTTGTTGAAAGCATTTTAATTCTCTCACGTGGTTATGCTGCTTTTGATAAAAAAATTTTAGTCAATAAACAGATATTAGTCGAAACCGAACAAAAAAATCGCAAATTGCCCAAAGAATATTTTTTGATTCTGTAAAATCAAGTGTAGAGAATGTCGAAGATTTCATAATAACGAAATCTCTCATTTTTACCTGCAAAAATATATTCTTTTATCCTGGAAAAGTCCTAGATTTTTTCTTCTTTTTGGAAGAAACAGTAGGTGCTTGCATAGTTCGTGGGGCCTACGTTTCAAACAAACTATCCTGGGCAATCAGAAGTGCACCTCCACAACCTCTATTTAAGAAGCCTTTCTTTAAAAATTTTATTTATTAATAAATCAAATCATTGACTGGTAGCTTTCCCGAACTTTTTTATGTATCATTACGAGAAATTATATTTTTCTTTCGTCTTCTACGGTATTATTATTATTCTACTTTCTTCGTTTTTAACATGACTTTTATTTAATCTTGACTACTGTTCAGCAGGCGAGAACTCAAGCATGAGCGAACAAAAGCGCCGAGACCTATAATGAGTTAGTTCTCACCCACCGTCAGCCCCAAAATAGGCGTTATAAAAGAGTTTCACTGTAGTTCTTTACGTGCAAATTAAAAGTTTCCATGGGCACGAATACAACAAACTTATTAGAGTTTTGGTGAAATAGCTGTTCGGGAAAATGTAGCTTGTACAAAAATAATTATGTCTGAATATTCGAGCATTGAAAAAGAATTGTATAGGTTGCCACCCTGACCTTCCCCATAAAGTGCAAAAAAATTTTGGATAGAGACTGCGGATGAAGGTCCCTGTACCAAGAATTTCTGCTGAATATGGTTACAATAATTGATAAGAAGTCACGGACAATTTTCCAGAGATAGTTGCGAAAGAATAACCCTTAAGTGGAGGCGTCAAAACAATGCAAATAGCTAAATGTCACTTGGGTGAGGTGTCTTAAATGGTGAGTGGGATAACGGGCGACCTTTCTGAGTATGCGGCTTTATTCATTTGAGGCAGCGAAAGAATAACCCCTGAGTGGAGGCGTTAGAACCGTACCGATAGCTGAATGACACTTGGGTGAGGTGTCTAAAACGGTGACTGGGATAACAGTCGACCTCTCTGATTATGCGGTTTTATTCATATAGGGCCTACCTCGCGAAAAATGGACATGTACGCGGAGCGCTTTCCCAAACGCTGCTTAAACAAGCTGTAGACAAAGATGCGGAAGCGACAATAAGACAAACTACGAAAACAGACACCTTCTGAGAGATGATTGTTATTTCAGAACAAGAAGGAACATTGACATTAAGGTTTTTCCTAAGCCCGAAGATCTTGTTGAAATTGGATGCCTTTCTTCGTGAGGGAGGATATCTCAAAGAAGTTTAACCTTTGGACCACAAATTTTTAAGTTTATGGTACAGCAAAAGTTTTAGTTGAATCAAATTAAAGGCTGTTACCGACGTTGCATCTAAAGACCAAAAGACGCTTGCATCAACTGAACAAAAAGATTGGATGGGCAAGATAGAATGGGTTTGAAAGTTTTTCCAAGAACTCAGGATCTAAAATCTGAACACTGATCAAGTCAAAGCTGCTGGAAATCAAGCAGCATATTGTGGACAACATACAAGGGTTCTTTGACGCCAGCAGCATCATACAAAGGTTTAAGAGATGGGTCAGGGAAAATCTACAGTTTCTCGCTGCCTCATCGCGCCTCTTCAGCGACTTTCCTGTTTCTGTAAAAAAGGGTGCTCAGTATAAGGGATTTTTTTGTTATTGAAAATTAAAAATCATCCAAGTGGGAGTGATTGGATTTTTTTAACACAAGCGGTAGATCTGCTGACTTTCGTCGATCAAAATTGTGACATAAATTGTAAAAAAAATAGGAAAAGGACAATATTTAATGCAAAATTCTTTTATTAGGCTTGTGCAGTTTCAAATAAAAGCAGATACTAAATAAATTTTTATATAAACATGTGATTTTTCTAAAATGTAAAAGATGATATAAATTTTGATATCAGTTTTAACGAAATTATTCTATGACCTATATTTTTTTCGCAAAAAAGTGACTCTAATGAAATGTAAATATCTCACATGGATAAGCTTGACACTGGCAATAATTCATAAGATAACGTCTGTTGGATATATCTTTTACATAATCTAAGAAAGCACTAAAATATCAATTGGATACAGTGTTAATCAAGTACTTTAATAAAACACGAATAAGTCTTTCTTCTACTTAGTAAAGGTGATGATTTTTTATACAATAATTCCATCCGTGGCTGTTATTCTTTATTATATCGGTAAATATAATAATAGAATATATTTTTAACTTCACGTACATTTTTTAAAGCTATATTAAAAACACAACTAGTGCGGTTACATCTGTATTCTATTCCAATTATTGTTTCTTTCTATAATTTATTCGATTTTTTCAAAAATTAGTAGAAAATCTAACTGAATTTAGCATGGGGAGGAAAAGTCTTCTGATTGAAATTAACGTCTACTATCGGTATACGAGTACATTTTGGACGGTTCCATATGTGAACGTGTATAGTTGGGACACTCCCATATGTATAGATTTAAGTATATCCAATAGAGTTGATACGGCGCTTGAAGTTAAATATTGATTAATAATAACAGATATTGTTTTCAATAAAAGAATCGAAGTGCAAAAAATCTTTCAAGTTACGTTTTTGCGATATAATCACTTTTATTACAAATAATTGTGATTGAGGTGGTTCAAAAATTTTTGACGGCAATCCATTATTTTTAGAAGCAATGATTTTTGATCACCTTTAAGACTGGGAAGGCGGTATTCTAAAGCATCCATAGGAACCCAAACCACATTCTAAATGATTACAAAGTACTACACTTAAACAGTATGTAAATAGAAATCCTCCAGAACATAATTTAATTTAAGAAAACGTAGAAGTAAAATGTTAGGTTGTTTTTAATCTAAAGAGGGGTAAGATACTACAAATAACTGGTAGATGCAATGAAAAGTCAATGTGGTATTATTCTCAAGGCTTAAATCTTTCGCCAATGACACAGTCGCTCTTTTCTGGAAGCAGATAAAAAAAGTTTCTTTTTATTCGCGCACGAATATGTTTTAGGAGAAAATTTATTAAGAGCCGCTTCCAACGTTTATAATCGAGCTGGAATCCAGGCGAAAATGAATTTTTTTAACCAAAGAGAAAATAGTATATTTTTAAATAAATGCCGATGTACTGTTCGAGCTCATGTAGTCACAGGTTTTTTTCCTGCAGTTCTAATTACCGGCCTTTCTTTCTGTATGTCTAGACAATTTTCAGATGCGGGTAAAATAAAATTGTTTATAAAAAAATCAGTTGCTTCTATATTATTATAACTCATATTACGTATGAAAGAGTGAGTTTATTCGGTATTAAATATATCAATATTCTAAATTTCATGAAAACAATGTAGTTACTGGTATTCTTATTTTGCACGACAGCATTAAGCTGATGCATTACACTATGTCAAAAGTAGGATCAATAAATGATCGTGTTTAGTGTTAAACCTGAACAGGTCAGAATAATTTATTTTATGAATTTTTACGACTCACCGAAAGTAGACTTAAAGGGCTCAACCTGACAGCCCAAGTGGAATGACCAGGCGCCCTAGATCTGGCCCCGACCAATTTTCTATTCCAGGCTATTTCTAAAGTTATGGGTTATTTTTTAATTCAAGTAATTGATACAGATGAAGTAATATTAGGGATAACAGAAGGATGAAAGGGAAGTAAAAGTTGTTTACTAACTTCAATGAAATTAATTTTGAGCAAATGGTGGGTTAAAATATTTACTTATAAATTGTGTAATAACATCCAAAAATAACTTTTCATAATAAGAATTGAGTGATGAGCTTTATTGAGAAAATTTTTTCACTATACAAACCCGTACAGATAAAAAAATACAGTACACTAAATATCTCTCGCTATAAATCAATCAATTTCCGTAAATGAGGGTGCGCCACATTAACCAGCGCGCCACATGACCCGCCGCTTCCCTACCAACCCAAATATTTCCTCAAAATGATGTTCCCGGAGTTTGTAAGACCTGGGTTTGTGCTGATTTGTAAATACACGGTCTCTTTTTAAAAGTACAAAGAAAATTTTTTCTAAAATGTTGGAATACATTTTTGTTGTGCTTTCTACAAGAAATTGTTTGTTAAATTAAAAATGAAAGAAAGTTTTCTGTAACCAATTTTTTATCTACAATAGTAAGCGACATGCCGAGCTTTGTATTTAATTCGTATTTTTATAGAAAATATACCCACTTTCTTTTTATTGCCTAGTAAATTGAAATGTCTGCTGAGTATGAAAAGATTAATTTTGTTATTAAAAATACCCTCGTTTGGTGAATATGCTAAAGGAAAGTACTCCCTCCGAAAAAGTGTTTGTTAAATGAAAAAATTATGAAAATATTCTGCAACAAATTCTTATAAACAACTATTTTCTTTTCTCGTTAAACTTATCTGAAAAAATACTGAAGGCCAACAAGATCGCCATTAATAATAGAAACTTAACAAAAATGAGGATTAGAAAAACATGTTTTGTAGAGCTTATATCAGTTTTTAAAAGTTTTAAGTGAGCGATTATAGTAAGAAGTATGTAAAATTTCCATCTAGAAAAGGTATTTTCCTGAATAGAAAAAGGTTATATAAACAGTGATATCAGTTTTAACTAAATCAAGAACTTAATTTTTGCCTTGAAACTCACTCTAGTGGAATGTAAATATCTCAGAGGGGCAAGATTGAAGCAGATAAGCGATGAGATAACGACTATAGAAAATATGTCTACGATGCTAGAAGAAAACAGTATAATATTCATTGAATACAGTGTTAATGAAATTCTTCAAAAGCACACCAATAAGTGTTTGGTCTTATAAAAAAAAAAACAATGATTTTTTATACTCTTCTCACACTGCTGGCTATTATTCTCAATTATATTGGTAAATAAAATCATATAATATATCTATAGCTTCAAGTGGATTTTTCAAGCTCTATTCGAATAAAATTTTTGTGACTTAATTTTCATTCTATCCCAATTGAGGTGCAATGAAATATCACATCTAGATATAGCATTCAAAAATTAGAATTTAAAAATGGTTTAAAAGCCTTCAAGGGTTTCCGCTTTTTCTGAAATAACGAAAAATTTAATCTGAATACGGAATTCGTATGGATTTAAAAACTTCAAAAAATTAAAAATTTCGACGTGCACGAATGATTCCGTCTGTAAACATAGACGTGTATGTTGGAGATTAGTTTTGTTAAAGTTCTAGGTGCAATTCCTTATTAAGGGATTATATCTCAAAAGCTTCAAAAAGACTAAAAAAATAAATGCGTATGTCTCGGATCTTCTAATACAATGCGAAACAGTTTTTGGAATTAAATATTTCACTCTTTTAAAAAAATTATTCTAATATGAACAAGAACTTGAGAAAATGGAAATTGGGTTAACATTTCCGTAAGTTTGCAATAAATGAGTATTGCAATAACACTCTAGGGTTTTAAAGATCAAATAATGACCTAACGGGAAATATAATTTCATGTGTTAAAATCCAAAAATTATATTTATTTTCACACTTATAAATAGGGGAAGCTTTTTTATTGATTCATGCATATAATAGATCAAACTGAAACATGCAAAATATAGAAATGGCGTTCATGAAAATAAGCGTCTTCATCGGTACCTTGATCGTCGAAAATATTCTTTTTGTCTTCTTTCCTATCCTCTTCAATATCAGAAGCTACATACAAATTTGTAGCATGTGGTCCCAAAAATAATAGCGTATTAACTGTCCGCTTCTTTGTACAATCATCTATTTTTGACCTAAAATTTTTATAAATCAAGATTACTTAACCTCCAGCACGTACAACCATTCAAGGAACGCAGAATGTAAACCTTGGTCTTTTTGACCAGGGCGTCCAATTTCTCCATTTTATCCATTCTTAAATGTGATATTACGTAAAGTGTGGGGTAAAATTGATGTAGTACGCTGAATGGCAATAAATTATTAATTTATTACTCATAAAACACCATTATTTAAAAAAAATAAACAAATAGAAATGTGCCTTAACCCTCCTTGATAGCAGCTACTAGGCAGTCTGATATGTACCTGAAAATTCTAACATATGGCATTAGTATTCACTAATGTGAACCATTTTCGTCGAGCTTGATCCTTCAAATGACGCCTATCAAAACTTCAGCCATTTATGTTTACGCATTTACAAGTTACAGCACTGAGAAGCGACTAACCTCCGAGTTTTTTTTAATATGGAAAAATCTGAGTTTCGAGATTTGATCAAACACTGTTATCCTCGCAAGAAAACGATATCCGAGACCAAGGCCAAGCTGAATAAGTATTACCCGGACTCTGCACCGTCGATTGGAACGATTCATAAGTGGTTTACCGAGTTTCGTTGTGGCCGTACGAGCACAGTTGATGCTGAACGATCTGGACGCCCAAAAGAGGTCACTACACCAGAAAATGTCGAAAAAATCCATGATATGATGTTGAATGATCTCAAAGTGAAATTGAGAGAGAAAGCTAATGCTGTAGGCATATCATTGGAACGTGTGGGCAATATCATGCATTCAGTTTTGAGCATGAAGAAACTCTGCGCGCGATGGGTGCCGCTTTTGCTCACAGTGGACCAAAAACGAATTCGTGTGACAACTTCCTAGCAGAATTTGGCATTATTTTCGCGTAAGCCGACCGAGTTTTTGCCCCGATTCATAACCATGGATGAAACCTGGATCCACTACTACACTCCTGAGTCAACGCAACAGGCAAAACAGTGGCTTCCACCGGGCCAAAGTGCTCCGAAGCGTCCAAAAACGCAACAATGGGTCGAAAAGGTTATGGCCTCCGTATTTTGGGATGCACATGGCATAATATTCGTGGACTATCTTGAAAAAGGTAAAACCATAACCGCAGCATACTATTCATCATAATTGGACCGATTGAAAATCGAAATCGCCGAAAAACGACCGCATTTAAAGAAGAAAAAACCGCTGTATCATCACGACAATGCGCCTGTTCATTCATGTTTAGTTGCACAAGCAAAATTGCATGAAATCGGTTTCGAATTGGTTCCTAAGCCACCGTATTCACCAGACCTGGCCCCCAGCGACTATTACTTGTTCCCTAACCTGAAGAGATGGCTCACCGGTAAGCGTTTTTACTCAAAGGATGAGCTCATAGCTGAAACTGAGGCGTATTTTGGAGACCTTCCGATCGAGTACTTTTCGGGCGGTATCAAAAAGTTAGAAAATCGTTGGACTCGCTGTATCGACCTAAAAGGAGAGTATGTTGAAAAATAGAACCGACTTTGGCCAAAAAAACGTCTCCGTGTTTCATTTTTCAGAGACTTATCAGACTGCCTAGTAGGAGGCTACTGCAGAGATAAACCTTCGGGCATGCATAGGGTGAAAGGGGTAGAAGGGGAAACTTCCGACCCGGTCAGAAAGACCGATGTACGGCCTGAAGGTTTAAAAAAATCTTCAAATGCATGAAAAAATAAAATTACTTACCGTCGCTTTACTTACTTACTTACCCCGTTATTACTTACCCCGTCTGCTTTGGCTTTTGGAGATACTTAAGCAGAAACATTTAACTGGGTCATGAACGAAACACGTGTTTGACAGAGGGTTACATTTGACTAAGTTGGGGCAGCATTATCAAAGTATTGAATCTGATATTTTTCGGATCAGGTCTATCAGAGATTCGAACCCGAAAAACACTTTGGCATATCAAGCAAAGATCCGATCCGTACATTTTCGGGCGTGTCTAATACAGCCAGACACAGATAATAGCGAATCGGGTATTTAAGGGAACCGGACAAAAATTTGCAGATTGGTTCTGCTAATGCAAAGTTCTCTATTCCCGGGATAAGATGCATTGTATACATCTGGTGCACTGATTGTACGTTCCGAAAGTGTTGTGCTCGACTTACGTTCCATTTCCGGCCTATTCCAAGAAAATTTTCGACAAAGGATTTCTCCTCAAACAATATATCTCCAAAACCGTACTTTAGAAAATATTAATTTTTCGTTTCTTGTTACAGAGCTGAGTTTACAATTCGAATTTCTCCCTAATGGTGCTCCTATTTCTGGTGTTCCCCGCTCTAGAACTTCTTATTCTTCTGATTTAAATCGTGAGTGATTTCTAAATTTCCATTTAGTGATTGCATACATAAAATACCAACACAGGTTTGTGTACTTAAAGGAAAAATGAATACCCTGTTACTTGTTGCAGAGCGTAGTTCACAATTCCAGTTTCTACCTAATCATGACTTTATTCCTGGTGTTCCTCGCTCGGCTTCTTATTTTCCTGACAGTTATCTTCCAACTGCCGAGCCACCTCTTCGTACAAGTTCCAGGTCTCCTCCTAACAGACACCCATCCTTACACATACTTGGATTCGAATATAAGCAACATAGATTTTTTAGGCTTTTTCCCAAAATAAATCCGCGCAAGATATTTGAAATTCGCAGATACACTTTCCCTCCCAATAAACCAATTGAATTGAGAACAGCAAAGCGTGCTCCTGCGCCAATTCCAACTGGAGAGCAAAATGTTTTAGCAACATCCTCTGGCGACATAGTAGCAATATTGGAGCATCATAATACAGTTTTTCGTGGAATGTATACGATGGTTAATGGCATTGGAAAACGGGCGAAAATAAACATGAATAGCGGCGCGGTTTTCACAATGAACCGACAAGAAATCAAGGAAACTCCTACAGGAAACAAAAATCGAATCTTAAAAAACTTTACCGTAGCATAAAAGTAAGTGAAGGTGAAACTGTAATTATCTGTAAGTATTTAATTATAAAATGGGCGCCATAGAAGAGTTTCACTGTAATTACTTCTTCATTTAGACAAAACTTAAAAAAATTATCATAACATTTAAGAAAATAATAAGGAATATCATTTAGAGTTCTTATACTATATAAATACTTTAGGAACTAAAAATATATCCTAATAACATAAACACTGCACTATTTATGTAGTTTTCTGTTCAAGCAAATATAATTTGGAAATATATTTATTGTGAATAAAAAATTCGTATATTATTAGATCTTCTATATACATAAAAATCCCGTGTCACGATGTTTGTCACCAATAAACACCGAAACTATTTAACCGATCAAAATAAAATTTGTATACTGCGTATTATTTGGTCAAAAAGAAAGGATAGGATACTTTTTATCACATTTAGTATCTTTAATGTTTTATGAATGCAAATTTAATGCTTTTATTTGCGTACTCCATAATTTGATAACAGATGTCGGTATAACTTAGTTTGTGGACCGAAACTGCAACATTTAACGTTATCTCAGCTGGGTAAGCAGCCAATACATGGCGCCAAGTTTAGTATAATATAAATTCAACATAATATACCTAAGCCACAGCAACGCGTGTGTGGGGTTGCTATTTTAATACAGATTATACTTTGCCGTGATGAAATTTTTCAATCATAGGGTGGGGTCAAACGTGGCAGTTTGATAAGAATGCCCGTTGGTTATTATAAAATTACTTAAAATTTTTTAGTGATTTCCTTATTTTTGTAAATGTCAATTTCAACCATCTTTTTACACAGCACAATTAACTGAAAAATTAAACAATCCTCAAAATAGAAAAATTATTGGACAAAAATTAAATTGCGAGACTCCAGATTTTTTGTTAAAAAATTTAACTGATAATATAATTTCAAAAGAAGTAATTTGAATAGTCTTTCTAGGACCAGGCTTCCCATTCAACTCATTTTACAAAAGACTATTTTCTTTACACGACTTTAAAGTTTCTATAGAATTTTGAATCGAACTTTAGATGAACGAAACGAAACTAGAGTACCCTGCTCTCAATATATGCTTCATTTTTTGAACTATCTAATCTTAAATAAACAAACATGTTAAGATCATTTTTATTTTAACCCAGCTATTCAATTTATTAAGGAAAACACATATGAATTTTTTGTAAAAGGAGATAATAATAAGACTACTTTTACAATAAAAAGAGCGGAATATATAGAAAAAATTCTTTTTTTTATCATACCTTTTCAAATTTAAGGAAGTACGTTTTCAATATACAGCCACATCTAAAAAATTAAACAATATTATAGTCAACAGATAGGATCACAATTTATACCGAAAATCTTTTTAAAAATTACAGAAAAATCATATTATCTTCTTAAAGGCAGCTGGCAATTTGTTGACGATATTAAATTTTTCGAAATTCCTAAAAAACTTTCTTTTCGTATCTTTGGACGTTATTTTAATATTGCCTTCAATTCTTATCAATTTAGTTTTACAATTTATCAAAAACGAATGCAAGGAAAGCGCTCCCTACACAATCATACCAAAAGATGTACTTCCTAATACGATTGAGTTTCGTTTAAGATCCACATTTCTTCAATTTAATAATAAAAATTTTTTAGCAAATTGAAGGATTAGAAATGATATCGACTCTCATAGCTGGTACGAGACATCGTCAAGAATGCTTTCGGAATTTTCAAGTTTTAGAAACCTTTAACTCTTGCAAATATAATTAAAAATTAACTTTTGAATGCTTATGAAAAACACATAATTGTAACTGGACATGCTTTTCATTTTGTACAACCAAAAATTTTAGCTGTGGAAACAAATGTAAATAAGCTCTGAACTATTCAATCTTACTTTATCAAAAAAGAAAAAGGTCTCAAATTTAATTCACTA
>NC_046657.1:147710473-147711728 GCF_010883055.1 Belonocnema kinseyi
GCTTAAATTCATTTACCCAGTTATAAACCGTTGCTAAGGCAGGGGCAGATGTGCCATGAACTGAGTCCAATTCATTTTTTATCTCATATGGAGTTAAACCGTGCGTGCTCAAACATACATCTATCGCGATGAAGCGAGCCGCTCTCTGATTCGTGAGCCTTTTTCACAGAGCGCGACTCTCATTGGGCGGGCGCTTCGTCGTCTGGGCTTTTTGTCACGGATCCTACAACCTAATACCTCAAAACTCAACAACCGCAAAAGAACATAATCCTATAACCTCAAATAACCAAGGACGACATATACTCGGCAGGCTTCTGTTCTCTTTGGGGTGCTTAATTTACGTAACTCCCCTCGCCTCTCACAATTCTCAAAGAGTTTTATTTAATCTTATTTTTCATAAACTTTGGGTCTTCAAAACTAAAAATTAAGTGATTAATAAGGTCAAGATTTCCTGAATCGTAATAACCTACATTTAGCGATACCCAGAAACAATGAGGTGGACACAGCAGGCTTCTCTTTCCATTGGGGTGCTTGATTTGTGTGAATCCCCTCGCCTCTTACAATTCTCAAAGAGCTTTATTTTATTTCGTTTCTCATGAACTTTGGATCTCCAAAATGAGGAGGTTGTGGGTTCAAACCCAGCCCGCAGTGAATTTTTTAGAACTTATTTTGCTCGCGTTTTCAGTTAATTTCGCGTAATAAAAATTGATTATGATATAGTTGTTCTTCCACATTTCAACCGTACAATACAGAGACGCCTGTCATACAAAGATCAAAAAGCTACTAGTGTCAGGCCTCTAAAATAATATTCTGTCTAATTAACCAGTCTAACCGAAACTCTGTTTCAAACTTGAATTTAAATACTTATGACCCAGTTACTTTGCCACACGGCAAAGCTGTCAGGCTCAGAACTCAAATCTTACGTGCAAGTACATTTACTGTTGCATTTTAGGGTTATAGGGTTATTTAGTTTTAGTTATTTTAATTCGGTGTATTCATTTAATTCGGTGAATTCCTTGAATTCCATTTATTCCGTTATTTCCTTGCAAATAATTTTCGTCTTAAAAATGCTCAAATGTATGTATTGGAACGCTGGACGGTGACTTCGCGATTTACAACACTTATAATGGATGTATTGCGATTTCGTCATTGTTATTTTACCAAGAGTACATAAGCATTATTTACAGTTGAGTCGTTTCGAAAGTCATCTCTTTTTGGCGGGCTGGTAAGTATTCTTGAAAGTACATAGAATTGA
>NC_046657.1:147711828-147749756 GCF_010883055.1 Belonocnema kinseyi
CATGCTTCGTTTCAATGGCTAAAATTGAAGAACTAAAATTCGAATTGGTCGAACAACCACCGTATTCACCAGATTTAGCCCCCAGTGACTTTTTCTTATTTCTAAACTTGAAAAAATGGCTCGGTGGACACAGAATTCCAGACAACGAAGACGTCATTGCCTCTGTAAGTGCTTATTTTGAGGAACTTTCGAAAACGCACTTTTCTAAAGGATTAAAAAAACTTGAAAAGCAATTGACCAAGTGTATAGAGCTCCAAGGAGATTATGTTGAAAAATAAAAAAAAATTTACCCCAAAAAAATTGTTTGTATACTTCATTCTAAGGACTTATTGAACTACCCTCGTAATTCCAGGTTTTTTTGGGACATGCAATTTTGTTAGGATACACTTCGGGGTTGTGGACCTTACGGCTTCTGAGGTTACGAAGTTGTGGGCGTATGAAATTATAAAGGTAAAACTCTTCGAGGTTAAGGTTTGAAATATGCGTGTAAGTTTTATTGTTTTTTTCTGCATTTTGGTTTTTTAGTTTATTGAAATTGGAGATTTATGAGTTTTTATTAGTTTTTTAGGTTATGGCTTTTAGCGCTATAGGTTATCAGTCTCATTGGTATTGTTGTATGAGAGTATAGGGTTATATGACTTAAGGGTTGATATTGTTAGGTTTTATAGTTTTAAGATGTTGTTTGAGGTTAGAAAAGAACGCCTACGTGATGGGGCAAAACAAGTCGCAGTTTCGGTTTCAGCGACCCAAAAAACATATAATCCACTTGGTATAGACTATTGGAAATTTCTGTAGGAATTTTCAAAAACGCGTCATTAAAGCTTTATGCAGACACCGTTTCTAATTTTTCCGAAACTGTAACAGAAATTTTACAAACGGTAACCGCATGAAACTCCAGTCACATGTATCACAAAATTTCTTTTGACATTTAATATATTGAATGTATTATATAACATAGTTATTTACATATAAACTTTGTTCGTATATAATCTTACTTAAATTTTTATTTTTAAGACAACTATATACTACAAATTTATATTAAAATTAATGAACAAAACAATAATGTCCATATACATTACATGTTCAGAGAACTTTACTTACAAAATTTATACAAAATGTTATTTCATTTAGTATAAATATAATTCGTGTGTAATCTTTAAGCAAAAGATTTAATTTTCAACCAGAAAATTTGAATTTTCAGCAAAAAAATTACCTTATAGCAAAATAGCTGAACCTTCAGCCAAAGAAATTAATTTCCAACTAAAATAGGAATACTGCCTACAAAAATGATTTCTTAAAAAAGTGGTTTAACCAAAATTTTCAACAAAAATAGTTATATCCTCAAACAGAGAAAAGATTAACTATCAAGTATACAGTTGAAATTTTAATAAAAAAGGGCAAGTTTTTGAAAAAAATTTTCATGCAAAAAATATTTCAGTTTCTCTTTTCGGTATAAAAACATGAGTTTTAAATGAGAAAAAAATTGTTTATGAGAATAGTTGAATTTTCAACCAAAAAATATTTGTTTGACTTTTTAGCATTGAAATGTGAGATTTAAAGAATAAGTTAATTTTCTATGAAACTAGTTGAATTTTTAACACAAAAATTCAATTTTTTACCAGAAAGGATGTCTTTTCGACAAAATTGATGAATTTTCAAACAAATAATAAAATTTATAAGTCAAAAGGTAATATTGTGAAGAAAGCCACTGCAAAAAAATAAATTTAAATACAAGGCAAACAAATCACTAACAAGAATATTATATTTTATACAAGAATAAAATGCTCCGCTTACGTAAAAAATCAAAACAAAGTATTTCCAACACGCCGATTACCACCATTACGGAACCTTCATGCTTCGTCTACTAGCCGCACGCGATCAAGAAGCGAGGAGTGCGCATGCAACTGCGCATTTCTTTACGTCACGATGAATCATATTTCAGTTACCATATAGGAATTTTAGGAAAACATATGTAATTTTCAGAAAATGCTTCTGAAGTTGAAAAAAAATTTAGTAAATTTTCTATAAAAGTTACGAAGTTTCATTTTCAGCAACCTAATTTCGTAAATTTCAGTTACTTCAGTATTTTAAGTGTGTTGGAATTTTCCGAAAATTTCTAACGGTATAGTTTAAGAGACCTCTTACTTATGTTTTTGCGGTCCTATGTAATTGGAAATTTGACAGAGTTTTAAAGGATAAATTAGGGTTATACTAATATTCGGCGTACTTTTTTGAATGTACGTAACGGCCTGGGTTCCTGGGTTTGACTAATTGCTCGAACACCTTTTTAAACATTTGTACTTCTTATAACACTGCCATGTGTCCTACTTTAAAAATCTGAATTCCAAAACTGACCACAGCTTGAAACAAATTCATAATTTGTTTTTTATTTAGTTCTTATGAGCTTTCGATTTTTGACTCTCCAAACTTGCAAGTTAATAGGGACAGTGTTAACGAACAGTCCAATGTAAAATTAATAAATGTATATGTGACGTGCGCCGAAGAAAGGGGGCTTACTCTGAAAAGTGAGATTTTCAGGGTAAACGGTCGAAATCTTCCCTCCCCAGTTACCACTTCATTTCCATGAAAAAATATATGTCGAAGATGTGGCTCACGGACGGCCCAGTGGGCACAAAATTTGGCGACGTCTTTACGACATCTTTACGACGTCGTTACGACATCTTTACGACAACTTTACGACATCCTATGTTGATGTCGTTAAAGTGTCTTTACGATATCGCAGACCTCGTCAGATCGTAAGACATATTTACGACATCGTGCAGATGACTAAACCAATAATAACGCTACAAAATTTTTCCCAATGGTTTTATTAAAAAGAGCAACATTAAAACTATCGAAAGGTGTAAAAACCTCGATTTCGATTTTTTTAGAGTAAGCCTTCTTTCTTCGGCGCACGTCACATATGTCTGACGATGTAAAATATTTAATGAGTTATATAAGTTTGTAAACTTGCATCGTTGCACGCCGATCAAATCATTTCCATCCTGGTACGATGTGAAATTAACTCAAATTTGGACCTGTTTAAAAAAACCTTTTTCAGGCGATCGATGTTAAAAATTATTTCAAAGCCAGTCTAGATGGTGGAAAAAAAGAATACGCAGGGCTACATAATGACCTAGCTCGACGATAGTCTGCTCCAATAATTTTCTTCGCTGAGTTAGCGACCTGTTGACCTATACCATACATTCTCATGGTCATCAAAAAAATATATCTCCTTTCTATATATAAATTAATAAACGCGAATATCTACTCAGTATGAAAGAATTTATTGTTCTAATTGAAAATTGAAAATTGTCAGGGTGGGGGTTGATTGGTCATTTCTATCACAGACGGTGTATCTGCTTAACTTATTCAATACAAATTATAATAGGAATTGTGAAAACATTAGGAAATTTCGATTAGTTATAATGAGATTTTTGTATGAGCGAAATTTTTTTCGCGAAGTTGAGTCTTATGAAATTTAAACATTTCAGACCGGCCAGCTTGAAGCTGAGAATAATTCATAAGATAAAGACTATAGAATACAGCCTTACGTAATATAAGAAAGCACAAGAATATTAATTGGTTGCACTTATAATAGGATTATTTAACAATAAATGCACACGTTTTTCGTTTAATTAAAAAAGATGAAGTTTGTTTATACTTTCATTATATCCTTGGCGGTTATTCTCAATTATATCGGTAAGTATAATTATTTAATATATCTATAACTTCGTTCTCTACCCAGTTCAGCCTTGTTTCCTTATCCCTTTCCAACTTTCTTATCTGCTTCTCTATCTCCTCGTCATTAAATCCCTCGTTTTTATAATCCTCTCATCTCTCTTTCGTGTATTTTATCCCTAAAATAAATCTTTAAAAAATTCCCTCCATTCGTCACCCACTATCTTTTCACGTATCCCCACCCTACGGTCCCTAAGCCTATTAATTATAATTAATAGGCTTAGGGAAAAATACGTGTGAAAAATAATTATTTTTCACACGTCCCCGTCTGTCTTAACATTTCTCAACTCCCCTTTCAGCTCTTTTTCTTATCATGCTCTTTCTTCTTACACATCACTTTAAACTCCTTCCTCATTTCTACATACTTCTCCTTTTTCGCAGTCCCTTCTTTTTACTTCATGTACTTCCTCTCCATTTTTCTATTTATCATTTTACATTCCCTATCCGACCACGGCTTCACAATTCCCTTCTCCTTCTTCATAAATACTTTTTCTTGCACAAACTCTTTTAATTTCTCTTTCAGATCCTCTCATATTTCTTAAACCGACTTCCCCTCAAATCTTACCTTTCCCAACTGCTCATCGTACCCTTTTGTCATAACATTCGCCACCGCATAGCCAATATCCTTCATCCAGTTTCTTAGAATGCATCTTCCTTATTTATTATTTTATCCTTCTATTTCTTTCTAAAGCTCTGCGACTCCCTGTAAAGGCCCCCTTTCCACCCAATTCTCGCATTGAAGTCCAGCCCCTCCCCCTAGTACCGCCATCCTGTACCTGGACAAAATATTTCTTTAGGATATTTTGGGTTGTTTTTTAGAGCCCGCGGAAAGTGCTATATATTAAATTTACAGTTGCTTTCTTAAACTATAACAGATAATATAAATGAAATAGATCTTAGGTTTGAAACGGAAAGAAGTAAGATTTTCCTATGTATAATTAGGATATACATCAACTTTTCCATCGGGGAAAAATTGTTGAACAAAAGCTTCACTGATTTTCAATTTGTTCGGCTTTGTCTTTCTGCCTTTGAAACTTTTTTAAAAGTTCTGCTAAAGGTTCTCACACGACTCGATCATTGCAAATAAATGATAACAAGCATTGTGAATAATTTTCACATAATCAGCCGGTATTTCTATCCGTTCCATTCTTTTTTCTTTTGAGAATATAGGCCGAAATTTCTGTCGCATTGGAAATACGAATGGCCACGAACAGTGAACACATATTTCATTTCACATTGCAAGTGAATAGAAAGTAGAATGAGAAAATGGAATACTCTGTAAATTTTATTTTTCCCAGGACATAAATAAAAAAAGCTACACTAAGCGTCTATAGAATTGATCACCCACTCCAAATTTTGGCAAAGGTTAATTCTAAGCGAAATTATATTCACAGAATAAGCTACTTTATCCGAAAGTAGTTCTTTTTTTCAATTTCAAGTTCATTCTGGCATGTTCTTTGTGTTCTACAATTTTGTCATTCACTGGTTCTTCTGCCTCACTTCTAAAACGTGTGTTACATACATCAATGCGAGGTTATTTAAAAGTGAAACTAATATTGTAATTGAAATAATTGCAGTAAACAGTTTCACTGATTGTCAAATCTTCACTACCTGTTTTTCATGTGTAATATTCTTTGAATAATACATAAAGAGTGGTGAGATCCAGAGATGGGTTTTCAAAATACTTCAGATTAGATGATACTCGCTTATAATGTGAATCACGGTGTGGAATTGATCCGTAATGTTCTTTTATCATATCTTGTAAATACTCCGTGAATTGCACATGTTTTTCGCGCCGCCCACCTGCCCAATTTCTTAAAGGCTGCTTGTTCAAGATCTTCATCTGAATAGTTGCAATACGTTTCTTGTACAAACGCAGAAAATCGAAATTTTTTTTTGCAAACTACAATATTTTCTCCATCAGTAGGGAAGTGATAGATCTGATTGATCAATCTGGGCAACTTTTCGGGTGACGTGTTGACGGGTTCCCTGTATTTCGTAATTCAACTGAACATTATATTTTTTTCACTATAATCACCAAATACCAAAAACGTTTTTGAACTGTTTTCTGTTGATCAACCGGAATTTTACGTAGCTCTTTTGTCTGCAGCAACTCTTGATAATTTAAAAAGATTTCGCTGGAACTATTATATTAGTTATTCCAGACTCTCGTGTTTTGGTTTTTGAAACATATTATTATGCCTATAATATGAGAAATAAATTCATCAGAACGAAATTCTTAACTCAACATCAATAAATTTTATGTTTCGGTATATCAAAATTAAATTTTTTTATTTTCACAGCGAACCCTATCTAAATTTAGATTGAAAGAAACACTTCCAACGAAATTTGGTAGTTCACATTGATTTCATTAAATATATTCTAAGATTTCTATGATGGTTTACGATCTGACCATATTTCTCGAACATTTCTTCTGATTTTTAATCCATGACTCTTCACATCTTTTTTTTTCTTGTAGCAGTCATGGTAAGATTTTTTTCATTAAATTATGTTTAAAAGTTCGTACTCAAGCAACTCGGAGTTTTAAAGAAGAAAAGAAAATTAATAATTGACTTTGTGCGTTCTTAGAGTTTCGATTTTCACATTTGCGGGTATAATATAAACTTGCCAAGAAATAGGCAATAGAAAGAATGGAAGAACGGATATTCTCAACCTTTTTTGTGCTCCTTTATTCTATTTTCCATATGGGGTTAAATTTAACAAATCGTGCTTTGTCACCCTAAACTGTTCGGTATATAAAATAACGAAATTTAAACAATATTTTTTTCAATTTTTTATTTAAAATGTTTGAAAATTCAGCGGCTGCGATCTGATTTTTGAAGATCCCTTAGAAAACCGTATCCTTGCGGTAATTAAGATGACTCGAGATAGTGTTCAATGAAAGCTGAAAACCAAAATATTTTCTGCTAGCAGGTGAGTATATCTCGTGCTTAAACAAAGGACTTTGAAAAAACATCAAATTTAACTTTCGGCAGATTTGTATACGAAAAATGACAATTTTGGTAAAATTTACACTTATTGCTTTGTAAAATAAGTTATAATCAAAGAAAAAACCGTTATAATCACTATTCAATCGTATCCGAAAGAAATATGCCAAATTGCAATAAAAAGGGTGCATTAGTTTTTGAGAAATTGTGTCTACCGACCTTAAAAATAGAGTTTTAGGAAAAAGTTGCGCGGATGGTAATCAGTCTGGTTTTCGACGCGAAGCAGACGCGATTTAAAGGGGTGTAGGAATTGGGAACACTGCATGAAACTGAAATATTTAAAAAGAGACAAGTGCTTCCGACCCTTCCCACCGCGCGATTCTAATGACACGAATTTCTAAGGGCTTAATCATCTAGAGTTTAATTCCGACTGACGTGACCTTCCACGTGTGCCTCCGCAAGCTGAAGCAACGCATCGGCTGCGAGACGAGCCTTGATTCTGGACTTTTTCGCAATAGACTCCGGGAGGTGGGAAGGCATATCATTTTGCATAAATGTCAAAGTCAATCAAATGATCTGCAGTCGATGGTCTACTTCTTTCTTAGTTGGTCACGGAAACTGATGATGGGCCAGGATTGATGGAGGTTTTAATCACATTTTTTTAAATTTGAAAAACTCGCGTTTATTCAAACAACTTAGAATTCCAAAGGTACAAGGAACTAATGTGTATTTCAAAGGAGGGTGCAGAGAGGCACTTTGTCTCAAGTGTTGATTACAGATCAACAGACATTTTTGGTTCACACGCCATCGCTCGTAGCACGACAAGAATGGTACCGGCCGATGATTGGTTGACGTCGTAAAAAAAAGTGAGGACTCGTGAGTCGTAAGACATCCTCCATTTAAAATCTCCAAACTTGTTGGGCGTTGCCACCCTACCTTCGCAATTTTTCATTAATTCTAAGATCTTTATTATTAATTTAAAAATATCTAGACTGAAGTATATAAACTGAAATAATAATCTTCGGGTAAACGGGGATCCCTACATTGTTTAAATCTTACAGCCTTATTCATATGAAAGAGATTGAGAATATTTCCCATTAAAGTTTTAGCAGATTTATTAATAGATAATGGGCTATATATTTTTATTTGATTACTTACTGAATCCATTGATCAAAATATTAGGTAAAAAGAAAAATGGGACGTACTCAAACTTAGTATAGCATTTCAAAATTAGTCATCTGGAATCGAAAAAATCTTAAACGAAAAATAATGTGAGATATGTAGTTTAAGAGACGGGAATGAGTGGGAAAAATAAAAGTGAATGCAAAGGAGTCAGAGGAGAAGAGAAAATACCTGTATGGCAGAAAGGAGAAAGTGCACGAGTAGAGGAAAACCGGTTTGATTGTGGTGTAACAAGGTTGAAGATCTGTAAACAAGATTCTAGCTACATTTTGGCAGCGTTGAAAGCGTGAAAGCTAGTGGAAATATGTAGAGAATGATCGAGAAAGAAATAGAGGGAGAGGCAGGTATGGGACAGAGAAGGACATAGACCAGAAGAGCGAAACTAGTTTGGGTCTGACAAACGATGTTGATGCTGGAAAAGGGAACTGGTAACAAATAATGATGGGTAAAAAAGGCAAATGTGAGCGGACGAGAGAAAAAAAAGGCGTTAAATGAAAGGGAGGAAAAGCCGGAAAAGGGAACATATTTTAAATAAGTTAAAGTTAAAGTTAAAAAGTATGAAATGGTTATTTAAATACGGGGTGAAAATTCGACACTTTATCTTTAGAATGAGCCTCTTAAATTTTGTCAGTGAGAAAATTTGTGAAACTACGTTCTAGATGGATAGTAAAAGCTTATTTTTCGACATGCTGGCCTTAAAAAATTGACTAGCTTTCACTTCCATTTTTACAGAATTTTCTTACAACTACCTCTTAAGAATTAACATCCATCCACATCTCATATCTAATCCGCTTGTTCTTATAGCCTAGCCTTACTCGCTTCGCACGCATGTAGTTATTTTCGTGCTATTTCTCGAATTGTAAGCCTCTGCCTCCGCGGCTAACACCTAATACTTATCTACTATTTGCAATATCTAAAATTTTCTTACACCTACTTCATCTCCTATTTACAAATTTTCCTTCTCCATTCCTCTTTCTCCTTCCTTCTATTCTTCTCGATCTTACCCAACACCCACTTCACCCATGCTAGTGCCCTTTTGTCACCCCCTTTCATGCAACAATACCTCCATGCTTATACCACTTCTTTCCACCTCTTCACACTCTTCCAATCAGTGCTTAACTTTTGCATCCCCTTTCCGCATAATTCAAACATTCTCTTTTCTCTAGAAAGCCAGAACCTATTTATATCTTCCATGCAACCGCATCTCATCCTCGCTATATGTTCCGGACTTCCTTGCTCTCCTTTCTCTTACAAATATTCTGCTCCTTCCCTTGGCATACTCTACACATAGTCCCCGGGAAAACTTTGATTCTCTTATTCTCTCTTCTCCTTCTGCCTTCTCTTTTTCCATGCCATTCTTTTAAACCAACTTATATACCTTCCTTCCTCGCTCGTGCATCCTTCCCACTTCATCCATCGGCAATATATTCGTCCTAAAATACCTTTCCCTTTCCACCTTCATCTTCTCACCCCTAAGCCTCTTCTCCTTCTCCTACCAACATTCCCTAACCAGCTTACTTTTCCGCTTTTCCAAAAATTTCTCCTCATATTTAGACGCTCGACTCTCCGTTATAATCCCTAGACTCGTTCTTCTAGTCTCCCTTCTGACAAATTCGTCCAGTTGTTTATTCCCAAAGCTTATGGCGGATTTTAAAGTTTATGTTGGTTCGTATGTTTGTGAACACAAAAATTCATATGTCTTCGGGATATTTTAAATTAATTGAAACGTCAAACTCTAACACTAACTTTACAACCATATTCGCAACTTATTCGTTCTGTATCCACAACTTTACTTCTTTTTCTTTCTAAAGGAAATAATTATCTTACAAAATTATTCTTACAATTTCTAAGAGACAATTCGCATTAATCTTACTCGGTATTTCATTCCGAACTTTTCTAAAAAATGGAAGCTATGTTTTGCAAATAAAAAAATGAGAAAAAATTTTTCTTCAGCAAAATAAAACCTGGTTAGGATCCCCTTCTCCAGCATTTAAGGAGGCCTTCTTTTTACTTATTCAAAAAATAAACAGCTTCTACGAATGCTCTGACAAACCCAAGAAAAGAAGAATGAAGAATCTCTTAAAAGACAAAAGCTTGCTCTGATGGCACGTCTAGCTTTAATTCTCATAAGCAGCTGTTCGAAGGTTATGACAAATATGATGAAAGTTTCTTTTTAACGTACTTGGTTCCTCTTCGTTTTGAATGTTTAGCAGTTCTATTATTTCTAGTTATTTTGGAAAATCCTCGACCTTGTTTTTTAATAATATTTGAGTATGATAAACCAGCGAAATGAAAAATTTTAGTTTAGTTTGGCAATATTGACCAGCGAATGAAAAGAGTAAAACAAAGCAAAGTCTAAATAGATGTTTTCGTTTATGTTGCAGAGCACGAACGAATTGGCACAATTCTTGATGGCAAAGTATGTCTACATCTATAGCCCTTCCGAGAATTGACGCTGCTCCTCTGGGAGGTATAGCAGCAGCTGCGTGGGTCGCGCGGGGTCTGAGGTTGTAACTAAGGCGAGCACTTAGGCGTGAACAAACAAATGCAGAGCGGGCTATAATGAGTTAGTTTCCGCCCACTGTCAGTCCTAAAATCAGCGCTACAGAAGAGTTTCACTACATCAAAAGAAGTATTTCAGTTCGTATTACAAATCTTGCAATTATGGGTTAGGCTAATGGAAGGCGTACTAAACACATCAGCTGTTGGATGTGAATTAAAACCTGTGAGTGTAAAACTGGCGTAGATAAAGATGTCCACGATACCACGAAAAATACTAATAAAAAAAGAAATTTGAGAACAACATGGCCTAATTCTGAACACCAGAAAATAAAGTACTGGCTTTTTGAGAGATGTAAACACAGCCTAAAAGTTCTTGGGAAATCATAAAATAATTAAAAAAATTGATAACATGCATACAGAATTTTTAAGGAAGTCTTACTGCAATGCAATTCAATGTATCAGAGAATAAAAATTGGTTTATAAAATTAACAATGAGAATAAAAATATTGGATCCTTATCGAGGTATCTAAAATAAGTTTCAAAGTAAGTTATTACCAGTTTTTTACGATGAAAATCAATGTTTTGTCTGTAGAAAAAGGCATAAAATAAATTAATTGATTCATTTTGTTCAAACAATTATAAATTCCTATCGAACGGTAGCACAGAGATTGTCAGGTAAGAACCTTAAAAGTTTAGAAATTAGTCATATATACTCTTCTAGTTTGAACTAGAAGTATCAGTTGAAAATGTGTCTGCTTTGGAAATGCAACACAGCACCATTCGGTGAAAATTTGTTACGTCACCACTAATATTTGTCTTACAAAATTCAAGGACGGAGTACTATGCTCAACTGCTTTGCTAGAAATTCCTTTTTTATAGTAAAAGAATCATGGTACTTAAAAAATCAATGTACCTCGGTATTGTAGCGTTAAACTGTTGAGTTAAAAATTTATCTTGTTTGCTTAAAACTTCCTGTTTCTAAATAAAATGTACAACTGCTTGGATAGAAATTAATTTTTTGGTCGAGAATTGATGTTTTTGTTTGCAATTCACTTTTGTGGGTGGAAAATTAAATTCCTTACTTCACACTTCCGATTCTTCGGGCATGATTTATTGAACTATTTTTATGCTGAGTATTATTTCATTTTAGTGCATTGTATATTCAAATGATTATAATTTTAATAAAAAATCACGACTTAATTCCTACTTTGCGTAATGCAGTCTAAGAACTAAAGGTAAAATGCATGTCCATAAGAGATCGACGAGTTTGTACGAAGAAGTTTGCAGAAGAAAAAAGTGGAAATGGATCACGTTTTCTGTCACACATGCAAATAAAGTTCCTGCAAAGAACAGACTTTATCAACAGCGTAGCACACCACAGGCGGTATTAAAATGATAAATTCTACATACATTAGAAGATTTGCGTGGATTCAGGCTCATGTTTTTTTGTCAGTTCATTGGCGGACAAACTCCTAGAGATGACCATATGCCTACTTTTTGTCCTTGTAATTACTGTTTTCGCAATCGATTACTGCCATTGCTAATAATGTAATTTTTTCTGTAATATCAAGACGGGAAAATTACGTTAAGGTACTAGATTTTCAGCAGTAAGGCGACAAACTCATCCTCGGAATGAAGGGAGTAAGCTTGGAATTGATTCCTCTCGCCGATGAATGACTCAGTTCCATACTTGGATATAAATCCAAGTTGAAGCAGTGAATCTCTCGGTTTCAGCGAATCCGGTGAGCTGCGTACAAGAGACTCTAGCTCAATTAAGGAAGGTGGAAAATCTGTATCAAGAACTTTGGATGTGAGGAAAAGAAGCATGGACATGGTCCAGGTTGCCATTGTGCAAGTGCTAGAGACCCTCACAAAACAGCAAGAAGCGGTTTTTGCAGCTGCCACCAGCAGTGCGCCTGCTGATCGAATGTTTTGCCAAAGACCTTAGTTCTTGATAAGCATGACCAAACAGACCGGAAATAATGTCTTTCAATGTCTGATAAAACGACGGATAATTAGGTCGATTTGTGTGTTTTCGCTGCTCCTTACGATAAAAGTTTTAGATGTCCAGATTCTCGTGTTAAATAGTGATAATTAATTTCTTGGAACGAATTTGCGACAGCTGTTATTTGTATCATCTTACCAGGTCACCGCACCAATAGTTTTGATATAAGCAACCAATTCATTTAGCAACAGTACATCATTGCCAGATATGTTGTTGAGAAAAAATTCCTGGTTACGACCAAAGCTAATAGATCCCCCTAATCTCTATTCGTTAGGAACAACTTGTGCCCTTTCGTTATTTCCTCTATCAACTAAAGAAGAAGTACAGTACACATTCGTGCTATCACCTTCGTTTTTAGTAATTAAAAAGTTTTGTAGGCACAATGTTACCAGCATAACATTGTCAACAAATAACGAGTTCACAAGAAAAAGCTTTCTACGTACCACCCAGGGGTTTATCGGTTTGCCGAATGAATTTTCAATGGTTCGGCGAGCTTTAGATAGCCTGTCGTTGAAAACAGATTGTACCGGATTCAATAATTTTCTAGAGAATGGCCTCCTCGAGGTCACATTCAAAGGAAAGGACTTATCGCCGACAAAGTAGCAGGTTTGAAGGAAGTTTGTGTACTGTAATTTTAAGGCAGGTGGTCAACGAATATTTCCTTTAGTTACAGCCTTCCTTGAATGTAATTGAGAAAATAATCCTTTGTCGTTGTTTGACTCATGCTCTTGCACATCAACCATCGTAAACTTGTATTGGGCGTCCCAAACTGCTGTTAATACGATACTGAAATGCTCTTCGCTGGTGTTTCAATGCCAACATGCTTGCCATTAATGGCCTCTATACCATTTGGTACATTTTGAATCGCTTTAAAATCATCGGAGTGTCGCATTGAATCTTCCTGACCTATTTTCGATAAATGCATTGGAGACAGTTCTTACCTAATTGATGCACACGTTTCCATGATGATTTTCAGTTTAATTTTAAAGCCAAAAGGACGATTTATGTACTAAGGGTTTCAAACTTCGAACTTAAAAAACGATCGTGTAACAAAGAACCTAATTTCATACTAAACACTTAAATTATCATAAAAACGGGCGAATCTAAAATATTGCAACAAGGTACAATTTTGAAAAAATTATTATATTTCGACTGGAAACCTTTAAATTAAAATGTTTTAATTCGAACAATTTCTATAGGACTAAGTGGAAATTATCTCATGTTCAGTTTGAAGTGTTTAAAATTTATCAATTTGATTTTGAATACAAGAATTTTGAAGTTAGATGATTTTAAATTCAAATTTTAAAAGGGGACATGTAAAAACGTAAAAAATGGAATAATATTATACCGTGTGACAGTTTAGGGATTCCTATAGTACTTTAAAACTTATTTATTGTATATCTACATTTTTTATTGAAACTGGCGCTGATGCAATATAATACCTGAGAAACAAAAGCTTCTCACTGATAAGGTATGCGAGAACGACCATAAAATATGTTACCAAATATAAACAAACACTAAAATCTTCCTTACCTAAAAGTTTAAATCAATTCTTCAGTATTACATTAATAAGTATTCCGTCTGATTAGAAAAGATGAAGATTTTTTATGCTCGTGTCATATCCATGGCTGTTATTCTCAATTATATTGGTAAATAAAATCCTTTAATATATCTCTAGCTTCAAGTGCATTTATTTAAGCTAAATACAAATCTCGATTTGTGCGATTTAATCTGCATTCTATCGCAATATATATTTTCTTTCAATCCTTATTTTCGTTTTTCTAAAATAAGTAATAATTTAATCTGCGTTCATTGAGGCGCAATCCAGGGCATGCATGTAATAAAAAAATGAAATTCGATAAATGTTCCTGTTGATAGGAAATTTTTATTGATTTAAAAACCAAAAAGTGCTCTAATTCAGTCTTAGCAGGAGTTGGGTACTGTTATTGTAGTACGGAGAAACTTTCAACATGTAAAAATGGTACACTGTCAACTGTGCATGCTGAAATTCAGAAATACACTTAAAGAGATCCATCTGTGAGAATAGACGTGTATGTTGGAGATTGGATTTTTTAAGATACGGGTGCACATCCCTGTAAATTAAAACCCCGGGGATGCTCGAAGGTTTACATGGAGCAACTGTACACAAATTTAGTTGCTCCTGGCACAAATGGTATTCTTCCAACGGTGCACGTTCAAGGATGAGATACTCCCAACAACCAGCATCTCACCTAAGGAAATCGAATGTCTAACTTACAAGTCTAGTTCGTTGGTTCCAAACAATCTTTGTTCAACCTAATGAATAATTTGATCAGCTTCTAAGCTGATCTAAGCTTGGTCACTAGACCAAAAAGATAATCTTCCAACATCTTCAGAAAACCACCCTCACAGTCATCCAGTTATTAAAAAAATCATTGGATGCAAGAAACTTGATGAGTGCAAGAAAAATTCGATATCACATAGCCGATGAAAAACAAAAATATGGAATACCTCTCGCAGTAAATTAGGACCTTTTTAATCTTAAGATTGTTTTTCTAATGATTTTAGAACATAATATCCTTGATCACTCAGTTTATTAAAAAAATCATTGGGGCCAAAAAATTATATTTTTGTCAAATTCCTTGATCTCCCTAAGGAGACGATGAGAAAATAACGTCTTACGCCCCGGAAAGCAAATTAAGATAACCTACTCCAGATAAAACCATCACATGTTAAGTTATCTATTATATTCTTCAGGGGTGCAAGGCATTCCTTTTAGATTACGCATTTAGGAAGATCAAAGAATAGTTGCATAAATTGAGTTCTTTCGACCACCGAATTTGTTAATAAACTCAAGAAATACGAGCTATACATGATATCGACTGTACTTTTTAACAAAACATAACTTCTGTTAAGATTGCATCTGAATTAATTTATATTCTACAGACATAAAGCTAACAAATGATTATAGGGATAAATACAACTTAACCTAACTTCCATATTAGCCACTGACTATTTACCCCCAGTTTGGAAAAATAAGCATAAGGATCAAGCAAACAATGTGTTATTCTCGAAACAACGTAACCTATTAAAAGACTTTTTTTACGATTGTTTATCTACTCCTGCGGCATTGATCCATAATGAATACACCCAGAAATTATTTTCAAAGATACCACACATGGAAACAGCGGGTTCTGAGTAAACTCTTGCTCACTGCTTAGGAGTCTATCTAACTTTTTAGCCCGTCAATTAAAAATATTCGACTTTTATCTGTAAATAGGCAATTTTAAAAACAAATTGGAAAACAATTCGAATAGGTGTAGTATGGAAGGAAAGTTATAAACAGATGTTAGTGATCAGCGGCCTAAATTCATATAGTGTGGGGTCTTAAAAGATTTTGTTATCTGTACATATGAGAAGATGAAGGACGTAGTATGAAAAGTCTTGTTGTCACAGCATTATTGATATGTACCACTAGCTCAACCATATCACATCTCCTGTCTTTCAATCAATGTGTTACGTCAGAATTTATGAAATAAAATCAAGTTGATGGCATCTATGGAGATCTGAAAAGGCGATTTTAGGTTTTGTCTTTAATGAGAACTAATAAAATTTTGTATCGAACTGTCATTGCCGATTTTTCAAATTTTGTTTATTTCATAAAAAAAAATAAATAAGTGAATGAAAATTGGTTTTCGTGGGCATTGGTGGCGATTCGTCAAATGATTGGCACCAAATTTGAATTATTTATGAACCAAAAGAGTTTTCTAGTAGAAATAATAAGAGTTAATGAATCATTTTTTATTTTAACTAATTAATAATTGTTGAAACTACCTTAATTAAGAAATGTACTATTTGGCTATTTTTGGAGGTATGAACTTGGTTTTTTTATGCAATCGATTCTAAATAACTATCTTCTAAATTTTTAAGAACATTTTGATGGCAGTCAACAATTTATTATGGTGAACAAGAATCGTTAAAATAAATTTTTAACATTTTATCTATTTATAAATAAAAAACCGCCTTTTTACGGAATTATGAGCCAGTTAGTAAGCAGTAATTTTTTGCCATGAATTGATAATATTAGATAATTGTTTAACCAAACCTAATCAACAAATGCATTAATTGGATATTTTCCAGCATTTAAACTTTTTCTTTTTGTGTAATAAACTGTTAATAACACACTTTTTAACTTTATCCGATTGCTTGATAACGATCCAATATTTTTATTTTTATTAACAATGTAGTAAAAAAAATGTTCTCGGCTAATGCATTTGTAAACTAAAATTGTTTTTCTTGTGGAATATGATCAAAATTTCTTAGGAATAATTCCTTGTCATAACTTGATAAAAATTAACGATTTTTTAAAGAAACTTAATTACTACTTGACTTTCTTTTATGATAACGGAATTGATCGGCTTTTTTAAAAATAACCTACTACGATAAAATTATCGGATACAGTAATAATAAAATTATCAGAGTTTATATTATTAGTTAGTTTCTAGAAGAACACTTTTACTAACAGTCGATTACTAAAAAAAAACAAGTTTGAATTCTGAAGAATATCCAAACCATTTATTTGTTAATTGATTTTGGTTAAACAATTATGAAATTTTATCGATTCATAGCAAAAAAATGATGTCTAAATAACTACCTGTTAATTTCGTGAAAAAGCGGTTATTATTAATAAATACATAAAATGATAAAAAAATATTTACGGTCATGAAAATGTTTCTAAAAATTTAGAACCAGTTATTTACAATTAATTCCGCCAAAAAATCCGGTTAACACCTCCAGAAATAACCAAATAGTGCATTTGTTAATTAAGGTAGTTTAAACAATTGTTAAAGTTTATTTGATGGCCAAATACCATACTTAGGTTTTATTTTCAAGTAATATGTGATTAAGTGCGAATCAAATGACGATTCGTCGCCAATCCTCACAAAACCATTTGCATTCACTTATTTTTTTATAGCAAATTCAATCAATTTTTCAACATTTGTATTGCTAGTGGACATCTTTTTCTGATAGTTACTTTCAGTATTATAGGTATTTTTAATTGAATCAAAGCATTTTTCAAAAACTGACATGCTTCAAAACTTATTTCTTTTCATTTTTGTTATTAAATAAACAACAATTTTCTAATCAGCCATGACATTTCAATGCGAAAGCTTATTAGCTTTTATTTAAAAAAATTTAAGTCGGATAATTATTGTCTTCAGAAAATCAGTTTGTCCAAGGAAGTTTTTTGTTGACCCTTTGTGCGTCACGCACAGTTTCTGGTCAAAGCATTAAAGGTAAAAGCTTCAAAGAACTGTAATTTCGTTATTGTGAATTCTCTTCAGTTAAATCTCCTTCAGCTTTAACGAAAACTTTCTCATCATATATCTTGTTTTTCGCATTCGATTTTGTCCACGACAGAAATTTCTCTACATTATATTCTACACTTTTATATCTGATGAATTGTATTTTATTTCTTTGTTTCGTCTCCAGGGTCGTTTTTCCAAAAGTTTAAATTCTTTGATTTTAAACTTAGCCATTTTAAAGCATATAATCCAAACAATTTGTTCAAAAAATTTCAAACTGCTACCCGCTATCTTGGACAAATAATGCGGAAGAGAGGTGCGGGGGGGGGGGATGTTCATTTTATTTTTTATTTTTTTTGTTTCTATAGTTATACAAGATCGGTAGAAATTTTGCAGAAGTTTTTTTTAACACACCTCCAATTTATTTGGTTTCAAATTCATGCCAAAGGCGGTATTTTTTGGATTTTTGCCAACATGGATTATATTTAATTGATAAGTGACTTAAGTTATTTAAATAATTATCCTCCCTTTGTAAATCGCGAACAATTATTATCATCTGGGTTAATTTATATAATGTTAAAATGTGATTAATGTTCATTAAATACAATTAAAGAATGTTAAGAGTAATATATGTTTGAAAGATTCTTCGTGATTATTTGAGCAATTTTTATTTGTTTAGGCAATCCTTTTCCATCTGCAGCGATAAAAGTTATTATTTTTGGAATTAATGACACACTTAAAGAATATTGAGTGCAACATTTTTTTCTAAAGGACATTTAGCAATTTCTTAAACCATTTTTTCCTCTGTAAATCTTAAAAGTTATTATTTTCTTCGATTAATGATAAGAGTAACTAATGTTAAGTGTCATGCTTTTTACATAGATATTTTGCAATTATTTAAACAACAAATAATTATTCACTTGTGTCTGTAGATAGGAAAGTTAAAGAAAAGTCTGCATTTCTTGAACCTCATACAACATATCGAATAGTATTCAGTATTCCCTTATATCATCACATATACCCTATATTATTCAATCAATAATAATTTGTTTAAAAAATCAAAATATTCCTCAAAAATATATTTCTTACAGCATTCTTCAAATGTGTAATTATTTCCAGAAAATAATAATTGTTTACGATTCATGGAGAAAAAAAAAGGTTTAAACAAATAGAAATTGTTTAAATAATTTCTAAATATGTTGAATAACAACTGCAACATTTCACATATATCAGCTTTATATAATTTATCTCGAAATTATCTCTTAAGTACTCATCAAGAGATGACTATACTTTAATAGATTAATTTATTTTTCGTAATATATGTATATTTTTTCGTATTTTGCATATTTTGGGGACAGAACAGACATTTGACGTGCCTAGGTCCACTACTCTTTTTGGTGTCCATAAATCAACTGCCAACTGTACTTGACTGCTTCCACTATTTCTATCAAACTTACAACATAACCTTAATACAGTTTCTAATTAAATGCAAATACACTGAAACTCCAAATATACGAGAAGTTTGAGAATGAGAAACTCCAAAAATACGAGCGTGAAAGGGACTCACGCTCCTGTGATGTTTAGATTACGGGTAAAATGCGCGAAAACACACAAAAGCCTACTCTGCGGACGTGCACATCGAGTTTAAGGCTGCGCGCACTCGAACGTGCCTGACTTTTAAAAAGGGCGGGGGCAGAGGGTTTAAAATGTCGCTTGATCTTTTGCATCCGGGACGCTCGTATCTGCGGAGTGCTCGTATCTTTGGAGATTGTATCTTCGGATTTCGAGTGTTAATCAGAATTAAATATTCAAAAGTGTCAAAATATTTTATATGCTAGATTTTGTAAAGCACTACTGTCTCTCGATTTCCAATACTAGCTTCATGAAGCTGAGGTTGAAAAGGTTAAGATGCAACATATAATCTAGGTATCGATTTCTGCCTCATGTTTAAAATCCGCATTGAAAAAATCCCATCTGTCCCCGTCCGTGCCTATTTGAACACGTAGAAATGTCGAAGTGCGCAGATGGTTCTGCCAGACCTGCTCGCATGCTGCTAATTCAGAACGAAGTTAAAATAAAAACCCTTTATAAACATGTTTGAACACTCTCAGTATCACTATGCCATTGCTTACTTTAGAAAAAAATGAAATTCTGTTTCTTGTTTCAGAATTAAGTTTACAATTTGAGTGTTTGCCTAATGGCGATCCTCTTCCTGATTTTCCTCGTTCCGGCACTTCTGATTCTCCTAACAGGTCTTCTACTCCAAGAAGATTGGAGTGCTTGCCTAGTGGCGACCCTGTTCCTCTTTTTCCTCGTTCCCGCACTTCTAATTCTCCTGGCAGGTCTTCTGCTCCAAGAAGATTCGAGAGTTTGCCTAATGGTGACCCTGTTCCTGGTTTTCTTTGTTCCGGCACTTCTGATTCTCCTGGCGGGTCTTCTGCTCCAAGAAGATTCGAGAGTTTGCCTAATGGTGACCCTGTTCCTGGTTTTCTTCGTTCCGGCACTTCTGATTCTCCTGGCGTGTCTTCTGCTCCAAGAAGATTCGAGAGTTTGCCTAATGGTAACCCTTTTCCTGGTTTTCTTCGTTCCGGCACTTCTGATTCTCCTGGAGGGTCTTCTGCTCCAAGAAGATTCGAGTGTTTGCCTAATGGTGGCCATCTTTCTGATTTTCCTCGTTCCGGCACTTCTGATTCTCCTGGAATGTCTTCTGCTCTAAAAAGACCTCATTCTCTTACCAGATCTCTTTCTCCTGCTGAGCCACCCCTTCGTGCCAGGTCCAGGTCTCCTCCTAAAATATACGGTTCTCGTCCTGCCAGATACTCTTCTTCACATTTACTGGGATATGAACCTAACCAACGCCCAAGTATTAGGCTGATTCCTTACAAAAATCCTTGTCAGGCATTCGAAATTCGCAGATACACTTTTCCCACTGATAAACCAATTGAATTGAGAGTAGGAAATGGGGCCTCTGCGCCAATTCCAGCCGAAGAGCGCAATGTTTTAACAACATCCACTGGCGACATTCTAGCAATTTTTGAGCGTAACAATACAATTCTACGTGGAATATATGCACGTATTCACCACACTTCAAAACGCGTAAAAATAAACATGCACAGCGGTGCGATTGTCCCATTGAACCAGAAAGAAATCGAGGAAACTCCTATAGGCAACAAAAAGCAAATTTTTAAAAATTTTAGTGTAGTACATGTAGACAATATTTAAACCAAAGTTATTCACACCACAATTCGATGTAAGGAAATGTAAATGTTATGTATGAAGTAGTGTCTTAAGAGTTGATGATCAATTTTTACGAATCACCGAAGTATACCTTGAAATAAAATAAGTTCATTAGATAAATAATGTGATTACGTCTGTAATTAGTATACAAAATATCATAACAGCTCGATCTAGACCCGATGTATTTCCTGTTTAAAGAGATTTTTATAATTATTCAAATTTTTATTTAAATAATTAATACATAAAAAGGAACAGGTTGAAATCAATTTTGTTTTATTTGAAGCCTATCCTCTTGACAGCTGGTCCAATATTCTTTTGTTTATGAGAATTGTGCATATTCAGGAACTTTTTTTACTATAGTGAGCGATAAAATTACAGCCCTACGCAAATTCTGCCTTAGGATAATATTCAGGGATTTTCTAAGACCTGAATCAACTCTCATTTATAAATCCACCATTTCTTTCTAGAAACATAAATAATGCTTTAGAATTAATATGGGATTGCAGTTTCATAAAGTGAGGAGGAGATGATTTAGCGACGTAAAGAAAAAACTTTTAAAACGATTACAGAACTTTTTATTGACTTTAGGCTCAGTATCAAAGACTTTATGGCCAACCAGATTTTGTTAGAATAAATTCAAGTGGCACTCTTCTTTAAAGTACTTATTTTCAATATCAATTTCAATAATTTTATATCATTAAATTTCAATAACCAGACCTGTCTTATGAAGCGTTGTCTTAGAAAACCACCTAAATAGACTTCGATTATGGCGTAAGATTGTAAAAAAAACTTTTCAAAATGTGTTTTTGCAAACCAGGATATATTTTACAAACACTAAACGTATAAAATTAGAATATAAACAATCGTATAATAATGTATTTATGTATTAATTTAATATTCCACTTGATAATTTTCTTCTATTATGATTAACATTCCCTTCCCTTTCTTTTTTTCAATTTTTAAAATAATTCATAAATACATTTTTTGCTAGGCGACGTTGAAGGTTTTTTATAAGTTTTTGCACGTTCTGGAATCGTGATCCAACAAACCAAGAGAAGCTCACTCAGCTATCGGGTCAACTAAAGCCAAAATAGTTTTTAGTATAACCAACTACGGCGATGATCAGTTGGCGATAAATTTAAATAAGGCAAGTTCAGTCGTCGAACCTGCTAACTAAGGCAAGCACACTCAGCGATTCAACCAAATAAAGCAGAATCAGTCAGTGTTACAAACAAATAAGGTAATCTCAGTCAGTTTTACGACATTCTAAGACGGGATCAGTTATTGATCCGTCTAACTAAGACAATAATAATTGGTAGGCTGACAGAATAAGTCCAGGGCAGGCATTGAGCCAACCAACTTAGGCAGATTCAATTTGTGAGACAGACAATCAAAAATGGGCAGTAACAGTTAGTGCTCAGGCCAAATACACGGGTAACTAAAATGAAAATAGTTGGTGATCTGACCGACTATGGCGAGATCAGTCAGCGATCATTTCAGCTAGGCAAGTTCAGTCATTGATGCTGCGAACTAAGGCAAGAAGAGTCAGTGATTCAGACAACTAAGGCAAGATCAGTCAATGTTTAAACCGACTAAGGGAATTTCAGTCAGTTACCCGACCAAATTAAAACACAAGTGTCGCGTTTTTTTCTGGGTTTAGAAAATCTTATTTAAAGTTTCTAACACATGACGCACTCTATTGACTTATACTGATATGATTATTCATCTATATCTAGCTCTAGCTTTCTAGTCAAACCTAACTGACACTAAACCATATGTTACAGAACAGTTTCTTTTACAAAATGTCAGCATCAAAATTAGGTACACTGGATCAGTATAGAAGAATTTTCTTAATATTTAAAACAAGTATATTATAAATAATTCAACTATTAAACATATTTAGGAAGTAGACCTTGACCTTGTTTCCATTACGGTAACGCTTTTTCTTAAAATGAAATTAGCCACAATAATCAATGCCAGCATTTTCAAATGGACGGGATGCTGTTACTCTAACTTTCGGGAGGTTGCCCATTACATATGACAGTTCCTTAGGCCAGAATTCATCAGCTCCATATGAGTATTGCGAACAATGAGATCAGTTACAGGTTGGGATTTTGGAAGAAGAATAGGGTGTTTTCGTTCATAGTTTATATCGGCGTTTTTTCTTCTTCCGCCTACTCTCAACAGACCATCCTCCATTATGGAGCTCAGTCTTACAATTTTTAAACATTTAGAGATTTGGTTGTCGACTGATAGTGTATGAACTTCTTCTAGGAATTATTCTCTTTGGACAGCTTGCATCATTCGTACCGATGCTGCTTGGATTTCTTGTACAGATAAAACATTGGCATGATGCGTTCGTTTACGTAATTTATTATAAAAACGAAAAAAAATAAGCAATGATACGTGTGAGTCGTGTTAAGGACGAATATCGATTCCAGAAACTTCATCTTTTCGCAACTGTGCTAGTCAAGACGGCGAATCCGCTTTTATCAGGAACATCCTTTTCGAATGAGTAATCTGGCCTCCAGTCTCCAGTCAGCTGCATCGGTGATTCCTTGAATATCAGCTACTCTGTTCGCTTCCAAGGTTTTGAGCTTATAAGATGGTTCATTAATCCAGCTCAATACTATCGTAGAATCAGATCAGAATATTACTTTATCAAACTTTATTTTTAATGATTTCA
Organism: Belonocnema kinseyi; assembly: GCF_010883055.1. Taxonomy (NCBI): domain Eukaryota; kingdom Metazoa; phylum Arthropoda; class Insecta; order Hymenoptera; family Cynipidae; genus Belonocnema; species Belonocnema kinseyi. The sequence continues at coordinate 147,735,415 of NC_046657.1, forward strand.
TGACATTCTTATAAAGCTACGATAATAGTAATGCTGCACAAAGTTCCAATCCCGGAATGGAGGTAGTTTTGGCTGGAGCTACTCGCGACTTCGAGCACAACAGAACAGAGAAATATCCTTGATCATTTGAGGACCGTAGATAGATGCACGCACCATAAGCGTTCTGACTAGTGTCAGAAAATCCGTGAAGCTGCAATTCCTAAGCATTAGGGACCTTGACTGCTCTTGGTAAATCCCAGTCGTTTATCAGGATTAATTGCACATGATAAACCTGCCATGATGTAGTCGATTCTGTAGGAATGAGATCATCCCGACCCTAGTTTCATCTTCCATAATTTTTGCATCTTAATTTTCGAAAAGACTATTACTGGTGCTATGAATCCTAAAGGGCCATACAGTTGTGCTACCTGAGAAAGAATAGTAGATTGATCTTCTCCTATTTTGCGTTGTAAATTGTCAAAACAGTCTGGTAGATCTTCTGTGAGTTTTGAGTCGCTGGAAATCCATTTATAAAGTCTGAGGCCTGACTTAAAGGTCAACTGAATAAGTTCATCTCTGAGCTGTTTAGCTTCGTTAAATGAGCTCGTAGCCGTTAACAAATCATCTACATAAAAATCAGTTGCTAACACGGTGACTGTCTTTGGAAATGTTGCTCCCTCGTCATCTGAAAGCTGCTTCAAACAACGAGTTGCCAAGAATGGTACTGCAGAAGTTCCATAAGTTACGTTGTTGAGTTGATAGGTCTTGAGCTGTTCTTCATTGCTGAAACGCCAAAGTATCGTTGAGTGAAAACCCTGAATTTTATTTTGCAGAAGCGTCAAATACAACTCTCAGCTTGGTCGTGAGACTTGATTCTTTAAATACTGCATGATCAGGTATGTAGTAACCATCTTTTAATGCAGTTGAAACAGGCTCCATATGCTGCAGAATCTGATACGTTCTCATGAATTCATCATATTCATGCCTTAAATTAGAATCGCGTTCTAATTTACTATCTAAAGCAAAAAATCTTCGACGAGCTATATCATACGACGATCCTAGCGCCTCTTGTTCTTTGTTAAAAGGTAAACGTACCATGCAACGACGTGCTGAATCACGTTGAATATTTCTGCGAAAGTGTTCTTCACAAGCCCTATCTTCCGCTGAAAAATACCGCTTCTGTGTAATTTCATCTAATTTCCAGAATTCTTCCATCATTACATCACACTTAAAAATTTCCCTCTCATTATAATTTCCTCAAAAAAACCCTTTCACGTCAACGTATGCAGCAGAACATATATATGTATGAAGAAAGCATAACAAATAATACGAGGGGTAGGTGTGTACGTCTTGGAGGTACTTTTGGGGAACGTATTATATATTTTCGGAGGACAAAAAAGAGCAAAAAAGTATCAACTAACAGTGTTTTCTAAGTTGTATTATTTTTATCCTTTTTTACATACATATATGTCCTGCTGCATACCTACACGTGGAAGGGTAGTTTTTCAGAAAAATTAAAAAGAGGGGGAAATGTTGAAGTATCATGTAATTAGTTTGGAATTCTAAATATTTTTTGCATTGTTCAAGGTGGTTTTCCAACTTTTAAAACGTTTTTGATCACGGGGGGGGGGAGTTGTTGACTGAGACTTAGGGGTAGTTTTTTGAGAAACGTAATATATGTCATCATAGAGCAAAAAAAAGCAAAAAAATCTCCACTTATCGTTTATTGCATTATAATAATTTTTAGTGAGTTTTCGTAGGTGGCGGCGCTGAGTGGACGTCCTGCTAGCGCCGCCATCGTTTTCTCCGAAATTTAAAGAGAAAAAAAATATTTTTTTAGGATAAAATTAGCAAAAAAAGCAACAAAATATGGCGTATTCTATTTTGTAATTTGCCTTTGTGGCGGCGCTAAGTGGACGGACCTCTGTTTAGGTTTTTTTAACTGATCCAAAAGTTATTCTTTTTTTTATTGCTCAGCTAAAAAATATTCCATTTAATTTTGACTTTCGAAATGTCGCATTTTAATATATTGTTGTTGAAAATTCTAATATACAATTTTTCAATTTTAAATAAACCAGCATTGACCATTTTCAATTACAAACAATAAAAATTTCATTTTCGTGAAATTTTAAATAATCATATCTTTTAAATTCTAGTCCTAAATTATTTAATTTTTAAAACTTTAAAATTATGCTATTTCCACATTTTTAATCGAAAATAATTCAATCACGAAATTCTGCAATTTAAAATATTTTTCTTCAGTTCAAATAAATTTTTCAACAGAAAATTCAGGTATTCCTTGCACGGTTAAAAATTTATATTCTCCAGTTAAAAATTCAGTTAGTGATAGTTCATCTCTTTGATGAACTTAATAACTTTAATCTTTTACTTAAAAATTTATTTATTTTCTTAAAAATGCATCGCTTTTGGTGAAAATTTCATTTTTTTTGTTTGGATTAATTATTTCAGTTAAAAAATAATTTTTTTTTCGTGGTGAAAAAAGGTTAGGACAAAATGTTTCTTGACTGTTTTATTTTTATTTTTTTTTATTATTATGAAAACAATGCACTGAAAGTACGCCTTTTCGATACCAATGGTTATTATAAATTGTAATAATATGTATAAGTTTATTTAATAGTACATATTCCAGGTTAGTTGAGAATAAAATGCAATGCAATATATTTTTATTTCTTTTTACATTCTCATCAGAGAAGGTGTTAGATTTGTGTAAAATTTGACCTCCCCAGTTTTTGTTAAATGTCCACGTTTTGAGACCCCCTGAATCCGAAAAACAGGTTTTTATGAATATGTCTGTATATCTGTATGTCTGTATGTCTGTCTGTCTGTGATAATGATAAATTTTGAAAAAATTAATCTATTACATTGCCCTGTGGTACACTCGTTTAATGTCCTCAACTAAAGGTCAGGTTCGTTAGCCAGCCATTTTGGATGAAAATTCAAAAAGTGGGCACATTTTGAATATTTCTAAGACCACCTTTTTAAAAATTCAAAAATTTTCTGTGCAGAAAAACAAACTAAAATTAACAATTTGAGCCAAACAACGCATGATACGAAAACAAGTCTGGAAAAGAAAAACGTTGCTTTTTGAAAGATCCACAAGATTATGATAACAACTTTTTCAATTGGTTCAAAAAGTTGAAAATTTAAAATTTGATCGTACAAAAAATTGTTGTAAAACTTAAACAATTTATCCTTCTGACTTTTGTTATAAAAAGAAAATTATCAGAATTAGAGCATTTTCAAAATCCAAAAAAACAAACTAAAATGAATATTTTAGGCGAAACTACGCATGATATGAAAAAAGTCGAAAGGAGAAAAACTTTGTTTTTGAAAGCCCTACAAGATTATGACAACAACTTTTTTAATTTGGTCCAAAAGTTGAAAATTCTAAATTTGATCGTACAAAAAATGTTTGAAACCACATTTTTTCAAGATTTAAAAATTCTACGTACGGTTGCTCATAGTGCTCAGAAACTCCAGCAATTTATCCCCTTGACTTTTTTCTATGAAAAGAAAATTGTCACAGAGCATTTTCAAAAACGCAAAAAAAAAACTAAAATAAACATTTTTGCTAAAAAACGCATGGTATGAAAAAAAGTTAAGAGAAGAAAAACGTTGCTTTTTGAAAGCCCTACAGGAAAGGACTACAAATTGAGTATTCATCACTGTTCGATATAAGCTACTAGAAAAAATGAGACAAAACTTGTTCATCCAAGAAAGAACTATAATTTTTTATAGGACAGTTACTTTTTGCTTTAGTCGTAAAAAATAAAATTCTAAATAAAAATATTAAATTTTTTTGAAAAAACGACACATGCTATGAACTTAAATTACACGACAAAAGTTGTTCGCCTAAAAAGATCTATAAATTTATTATTAATTATTTTTCGATAGGACGAGTAGATTTTCTTTTAATCGTAAAACATAAGATTAAAAATAAAAATATTAACTTTTTGGAAAAAGCACAGAAAAGACGAAAAAGGACATAGGCTCCTATATAGGACCATATATAGGTTCCTGTATCAGACCCTGTGCAGACACGCAGTAGTTTTTATTTAATCGAAAAAAACGATTGCGATTGCTCTCAGTCGCGTGCCGTAGGTGCGTTCAAACTCTCGAGCTAAGCTTTTTTAACAAAAGAGAATTCACAATCACAAAATTACAGTGGTGGATGTTTTGAGTTTTAATTTAAAATGTTTGCGCAAGAATGTGCGAAAATATAAGACCGAGCGCGTAGCGTGAGGTAAATATATAATCGAGCGCGAAGCGCGAGATAAATACAACGTCGAGCGCAAAGCGCGAGAAACAACATTTAAATACAAATACAAATTAAACCCACCAGTCGTGGTGACACAATTTTGCCAACTTTTAAAATCTCAAATTTTGATGAATTCTCAAATTTTCAAATGAGCAAAAATATTAAATTTCAGAAATTTTGAATTCCCGAAAATAGTAAATTTCTTAAATTTCTAATTCCAGAAACTAATGAATTGCTGAATTTTTAAATTCATCTATTTATTATTTGTTAATTTGTGAAATATGAATATTGTATTGGAGGAATACAGGGAATTAATTAAAAAAGCGGACTTCATGGATTTTTAGAAATTCCTGGAATTCACGGAATTCACGTAAGTAATGTAATTCATGAAATTAATTGAATTCGCGTAATCCATGAAATTTGGAGAATTTATTGAACTCATGGAATACGCGGAATTGATGAAAATTGCGGAATCTACAGAAATAAATGAAATTTTTGAAAATTACGGAATTCACGGATTTCACGGATTTCACGGATTCCTGAAAATTCCGTGCCCTGAATCGCATTAACTTCGCCAATTCCATAAATTACACGAGTACCGCAAATTCCTTAAATTCCAAAAATTCTATAAATTTCATTTAATTACGGGCAGTATATGAATTCCGTGAATTATGTGATTACAGTCAAATCCGAAAATTATTTGAATTCCATGAATTCTATGAATTCTGTGAATTCCATCATTTTTGTAAACTCCATGAATTTGATAAATTCCTTGAATATAAGGAATTCGGTGAATTCTGTGAATTCTGCAAATCTAGTGAATTCCCTTATTCCATGTGAATTTCATGAATTCCTTGAATTTCACAAATTCTGTAAATTCCAATAATTCCAAGAATTCCTTCAATTTCATGAATTCCGTGAATTCCATATATTCAATGAATTTCTTCATTTCAATGAATTCCGTACATTTCATGAATTTCATGAATTCCTTGAATTCTAATAATTCCGTGAAACCTTACGCTTGTATTGTAGAAGTATTGTAGAAGGGTTGTAAAATTTCAAACATTTTTAACAGTATATCCATAGCTTTAAGTAAATTTTATTAAACTAAACGCAAATTAGAGTCTTGAGAGACTGCGTGGAATCGAACATTTTTTGTGATAATTAAATTCTTTGCAATTTGATAAGCAAGATTATGATGTTTAAACATCCCCAAAAAACCACGCTAGTTGTGACACCGACCAGAGTGATGATCTACCATCTTCGTAAAACTATATTGATAGTCAAAAAACCCTAATCTGAATTTACTTGGAGGGGTTTTAAAATTTTTGGATCATCATCTACATTAATTTACTTCTGAGGCTATTTGAAATTGTTTTCTTCCCCTCTGATTAGGAAAATCAAAATTTTGCATTAAGTAATCCAGGTATTTTGACTCAAGGCTTCAATGATCAGCATACTCACCAAAAAGATAATCTTTAATTATTTTCAGAAACACACCCTCGGTTCACAAAAAAATCATTCGGTTCAAGGAACTTGATAACTATATTTATTATAATTATAAGTAGGGAAATGTCAAAGCTATCAAAAATCGTTTCAAAAAAATGAAGATTGGTGTAATCTTAAAATTCGTTTTCCGATGATTCTATAACAACTTCTTTTTGGACACTCAGTTGATAAGAAAATTATTGCTTTCAAAGAACCTAATTAAGGAAATAATATCCCGATTTCCCGGATTTCCTTGAAAAGGAGAGTTTTGCAACTGTTCTAATACTATGTTTGGTGCAGATAAATGATCTCTAAACTTCACTTTGCTACTTCTACTATTTCTATGCTGGTGCTGATGAAATGTCAATGCTAATTATTTATCTTAACTTATGTCAAGATCTACATAATAATCTCAATAGAATTTCTAATGTAACATCAAAGAACTGAACCGTGAGGTTGGAAAGTGACAAAATTATTTCACGAAAGTTCCACAAGATCCTCGTCAAGATTTCTCCTAAAGAAAAAAAATATTTAGGAAAAATAGCATCATAGTTCCAGGAATGAGTATTTGAACTGAGATGAGCTCACCTGATATGTTATACAATTTTCATGATTATCCGTCATTATTATAGCTTAGATTTCCAACAAAATGTTAGCCACAGTGAAGAGTAAGAATCGCCAATTGTCCCGCAGGTGTTGTGTCAGCTGTTTGAGATTAAATACACAGTTTCCCCAGAGTTTCTTCCTACTTGTCAACCACATACTTTTCTATAGGATTTGTATCTTGAAATTATAACGGCGAGTTCAAGGTGGTGATTGAATCTTTTCCTTTCTGCTAGCTGCAGATGTGGCAGTGGTGTTTTGGGTTTATGTCTTCTTGAAGTATCCATTCTCTATTTTCTTGTTAAAATAACTTCCCTATAGACTTTATCAAAAACAGTCTGATAAATTTTAAGCATCCATTCCGCGCTCAGTTTTCCAGCGAGCACATGCACGACGCCAAACCCCAGTTTACAGAAGCAAAACCACACTTGGTCCTTGACAGAATGCTCAAGGATGTGTTAAATAACAGGTAGATCGCGTACAGACAACGCACGTTGTCTACCAACCCATTCACAAAACAATGACTTATCTTTGAATACTGCATTTGAACAGACTTGTTTGATATTTTGGTTCGCCTATGTCAGTGGCTTTTCGAAGTCCTCCCGTTTCAAAAACAGTTTTAGCACCGCGCTCCTCCATTCACAGCCAGCAGATCTCAAACGGCATTCTATCATCTGTAGCTTACGTTTACTCCCTTTCTTGCTAAATTGTTTTCGGCTTGCCTTAAATTAAGCGTAGTGTGCTTCTCGACAAGCTTGATAATCATCGTATTATTTTTTGTCGCACCCCTCTTAACCCTGTCTGATGGGATACTTATTAATTAGTATGGCTATATTTTTCAATTACAAGTCCACGCACACAGATGAGAGATTCCCCAACTTTGGACGTCTTAAGTAGTTCGATAAGATTTTCAACTTGAAGCCTATGTGTACAGGTGGTACCCTCGCAATTGTGCACGTTTCAATCAATGCGATTGGATGTAATGTGCACGGGTACAATTTTTCTAGCTGCCAAAAACGTGCACAGTTGTAAAACTTGTCCTCGTTGTGCATAGTTGTTCCAATGCCCAAAAATGTGCACAGGTGCACCACAGGTCTTCGATGTTCGCAATTGGACTCGCGCATAGTTTTTCCTTGCACTGCAGTAGCAAGTCTCCCTCCTGTGTACGTGCACAGTTGGTAGTACACTATAAGTGCACGTGCACAGTTGGTATTATATCATAAGTGCACATGATCAGTTGGCAGGATACCATCTGTGCACACCAAGATTTAGACGTGCACAGGTGGGCTCGTAAGTATTTTTTCGTCACTCTTTTTTACTTAAACAAACTAAAAAAAAAGGAAATTTCATTTGTCAAGTACACTTCAGCCCCATTGCTATTTGTTTTACTAAAATTAAAAATAGAATTAGGCTTTTCTACTTTTTAAACTCATGTCCATTGCTGTCAAATTAATTGTTGAACATACTTAAACTTGATTTAAGGATTTACTTTTTTTAATCGTCTTTAAAGTCACAATATTTATTGTATCTTGTTGAACTCGCCCATGCCATTCGTAACTCATCTTTTAATTTATAATTCATAATAATAAGTTACGTTAGCTCGTTAAATCAGTTGAACTCAGATCGCTGAACGCAGCATTACATGGAATAATTCATGTTTAAAAATAAATAAATTGATGCAAAAGTCGACAAGTGAACCGCCAAAATGTCACAAACGATAAAAGGGAGTTCTGTAGTTTGTTTCATCTAGTTTTCTCTACTTTTTTAGATAACTTCTCAATTTCTACTATTGCTTTTGCAGTCGTCTGGGTTTCACTAACTGCCCGAACTTCTTTTTAAAGTCAATTAGTGGTGGTGAGGCAGTCGGTGATTGAATGACAGTATGTAACCAATTACTGACTTCCTTGTTAGCGCAGTTGTAGCGCATCAGGCTTTGAGTTGGAGACAAGTGGTTCGATTCCTGGATGCATTTCCACATTAAAAGATTAGGTAAGAATGCAAAAAAAAGATTGTGCTAATTCAGAAAGGAACTGCAGTCTACTTATTTCAAATAAATCAATGAGAATTTCAGAACTAATATGAAATTCTTCCAACTTTATCGATTTTCACAATAAATCATGATTTTTCTTTCAAAATATCCGGTAATCTGGAAGATATCCTGAAAAAACCTTAATTTATTGAATTTGTAGACTTTCGCACCTTGGTTATGACAAATTGTTAATATTTTATGAACTAATTTAAATATAGAGAAAACAAAGAAAACAAAGAGTTAAAAAGGTATACTTGCTGCTCATTATATATAATCCTTGCTGATGATCACAGTTAATACGACTCTGTCTGCTTTTGATTTAGTTTAAGAATTTAAACGCAAAGAAACTGGCTATTATTTTTCTTTGTTGAAACAGGAAAATAAAGAAATTTTTGTGGAGTTTAACTCTTTGAATAATTATCAGGATTCTCAGATTGTAATGGAACATATTTACTTATAGAGAAAAAACATTTTTAAATGTAAATTTTAGTCTTGAGTTAGCTTTATGGTGAATAAAATATTTGTAAAGACTGCTAATAAGCTACTTAACATAGGATTGCTACAACGTCAAATATATTCAAATATTCTGGTTGCTTAAGATGGTTAAGTGGACGCTTCAGTGAAATAATTAAACCCTTTTCTCCTATAGATATATTACAAATTAGAAACAGGGCGAAAATCACAACTAGTTCTCAACAAGTTTTCACACAGCCAGTAAAATCATGCGTTTGCGTACTTCTAGAAAAAAGATTAATAATATGTTTCTTGTTACAGAGTTGAGTTTCCAATTCGACTGTTTACCTAATGGCGACCCGTTTCTTGGCTTTGGTGGCTCCAGCTGTTCTTTTAACGACAGCTGACTTCCTCCTGACCGACCTCATTCTCCTGCCAGGTCTCCTTCTTCTGCTGAGCTACCTCTTCGTTTCAGGTCCAGGTCTCCTGTTATCAGAAATAGGTTTCGTTCTTCACCGCATAGTTTGTTTATACTTGGATATGGACTTGAACAAAGAAGATTTATTAGGCTTATTCCACACACAAATCAGCGCCGTGCATTTGAAATTCGCAGATATACTTTTCCTGCAGATAAAAATATTGAATTAAAAACAGGACGAAGTGCCGCTTTAAGCATACCAGCCGAAGAAAGAAATGTTTAAACAACATCATCTGGTGATATCGTGGCAATATCTGAACGTAATAATACGGCTCTTCGTGAATTATATACGCGTAATAGTTGGGGAATTCAAAAACGAGCGAAGATAAACATGGAAAGTGGATTGGTTGTCAAATTGAGCGAACAAGAAATCCAGGAAACACCCACAGGCAACAAACACCCAATTTTTAACCATTATAAAGTAATAAACGTATGCAACATGTGAATAAAAAATGCTCCACACAATAATTCTCTTTAGGATAATGTAAAATTAAAATAAAATATTGTTTGAGATCCGAAGTCGGTTCTAAATCCTACAAATATATTTCAATTGCAATGAAAATGCAATGTATTATTATCCTTCACGTTTACGTGTACATGTGAAAAAAAAACTCTCATTCAGTTTGCTACTGCTACAGAAAAAAAAACCAAGCAACTAGTTCATTAGATATATTAAACTGTGTAACGATAAACTTACCGTTAATTTATTTTACCTACCCGAGTCCCGGGCCTAAAGCCACAAAATGCTCTACAAAATATATACAATTTTAAAGTTTGTTTATAGGGCGCAAGGCGCACATGTACCGGCCATATTCTCAAAACTAAATCACGGGAACAGGCAGGATTTTTACACCCATGCTAGCTTCAGCCTTCCGATGCGTAATAATGGAGGAGCTGGTTCACTTTGGCTCTGAAAATTATTGAAATAGACACAGATTTTCTACCGAATAACGTTTCAATCGCGAATAAATGAAACCTAGGATTAAGAACAAAATTCGTTGCTTATTCCTTCAAGTAATTCACTTGATATAAAAACAAAATGTTACATTTAGGTAAAATGAATACAAAACAACGCGATATCTAGTCTTATTGCTCAATCATTGGGCCGATCCCCTAAGGGCTAATTTAAATCATAGCTAAAACTCTAGTAACAGACTAAAAATACCTAACAAAAAGGAGAGCACAATTTTTAAACATAAGATTAGGTTATTGTTAGCGGTACAATTCTCACCGGTATCATTTTACGAAACCTATAATTTAGTTTGCACGAGGCCAACATGGCGTCCTGAAAGTGAGGTTTATAATACACTAATGAAGATGTTTCGATAGCATTAAAATTTGGAAGCAAAAAATAACTCGGGCTACTAAATTTTGGTTAGCTGACCAGATAGCATCCGAAAGGTGGAAAGCAACATACCTAATATCCCGAATTGTTCGGGCACACGTAAACTCAGGTGACTTAAAAAATACAAAGAACGAATCGAAGCGTGTTCGAAGCACTAGACTATCTCCAAAAGCAAAAAGCACGTAAGCTGCAAGCATATAAGCGATAACAAACTGAATAATCTAACGAGGTCAAGATGTTGCAGTTATCAAGTTCCGCCACTGTTCTTTCGGACGCGGCTGCCCATCAAAAGAGAACCCGGCTTGCCGGTCGTCGAGCTAGCAGCCCCGTCTCCTATTAGCGAGTTTCCCCGACTTGGCGCTGAGTGGCTGCCTTCTCGGCAAATGAGAAAGCTTTCGTCCTCTCTAGGGCAAAAGTGTTTGCATTCGCAAAACATACGGCAGCAAGTCTCGAACAATCAGACCTGCTTCTCATCACTGTCGCAGGAGTCATGAAGTAGGCTGGGGTCACTGACCAGTTCTTCAAGCGTCAAGGGCGCTGTCATGGGATGTGCGGACTTCCCCTCACAAAAAAATTACTGGTGGAAACCCAAGTATCGTTCCTGGCTACTAAGTTCTTCCAAAAGCCTACAGAAAATGATCCGGAGCCATTCCTGGTTCTGGGGGCATCCCAGGTTTCCATCCAGCTATCGGGAATATTAAGGACAGCAAACGGAAGGGCTGTAACCAGATTCAAATTTAAATCTCGATTCTTAATTTCGAGTGGCAGCAGTGAGTAAATCCCAGTTTTCTGAAGGCCTTACAAACTTTTAAAATTTGTCCCTCGTTGGATAGATTTAAGAGACAAGGTCGCAAATAACAATTAAAAATACCCTATGAATTAATTCTACATTTTTGAAATTAATCTCAGTATGCCCTTGGAGTGTCATCCGACGTGCCGAAAAATAGATTTGGCTTCTAACTTAAAATAATAACTAATATAAAATCAGTTAAAATTTGGTTTTGTTACAATCGTTATATCAGTTGCGTTAAAAGTACGATCAATATATAATCATTCTTGGTATCACCGGAAGTATTATTGCATTCGAAATCAATTTATGTAGAAATAGTATAGTCAAAACAAAAACTATTTTATAAAGTATCATAAACGCCGAAACTTGAGTCGTAAATCTTACTCTTCAAAATGGTACGAATTCAACTTGAGGAAAAAATAATCCATCGAAATTCATTTCGTTGAACATGTTCTATTTTAATTGGAATGATAATGCACCACATTGATGAAATAATAAACTATCCGAAATTTGAAATGAGAGGCTTATAGAAAAACAAATAAATACTGTGAAAAGATATAACATGCTCGAACGTTTTGTGGTTATCTTTACGTTTCTTCAATCAAAATTGTTATATTTTCGAAAAAACCATACATTTGTAAGGAAATGTGAAGCTTAATTAATTCAAAGTTCTTTTCAGGTTAAAAAATCAATGCACTTAAATGAAAATCATTAATTATTTTGTAAAAGTAACAAGTTTTAGGAAATTTAAGCTTATTTGAATATTTTTCAATGGAAATGCATATTTAAAAGCAGAGAAAATTATATATTAAAGAAATCTGTTCAGTTCTAGAACCTAAGACTACGTTCAGTTTTTCAGATTTTTGGAACGCAAATCGATATTTTAAAAGAAAAATGGTCATTATTATTTGGAAAGTCTTTAAAGTTTTAAGAATCTAATGTCAATGTTCTTTTTTCTGGATGTAAGTAGGTACTATAAAATACAAATCATAAGGTAATGAAGAAGAAAGCAATAAAAAGTTATAGGAATTCAAGGTTTTTGCGGGTTTTAACAAATTATATTTGTATTTAAAAAAAGAAAATAAACAAGTATTTTGAGATCTCTCTTATATCACTTTTGTCAAAAAAAAAAAATCTTCCTCATAGTTTGTACGCAAAACATTCCAAAAACAGGGGTTTTCAAACATTACTTAAAGAGCGAAATACAATTCGCGAAACCGTTTTTCAGTCGGACATATCATTCTGAACATTTCTTGAACATAATCTGTCTTAGCTATAGACCATTTAAAGATCATAAATCGAGCAGTATGTAAAATGTAACAAGATTTTTTTAAAATACCAATGTCATTTACAAGCAGGATGAAAAAAGAGGGCCAATATTCAACTTCTGCAGCATCCCAGATGTAGCAGATATACTTTAAGGTATTTAACAGGCAGATTGGAGCCTGCTATTAAAGTGACTTGAAATCCAAAAAAGTAAATGACACCTGAGTCTGAGGGAAACTTGCTTCGCCACAACTGTGTAAAGTTCATCGTATTGGTAACATAATTCCATTGGCTGTGTTACAAAATCTTTCAAAGAGCAAAAAATACTCAAGTAAAATCTCCTAGTTAAGAAATCATTTTCCTCATCAATGAAGCTTTCGGTAAAAACGAAATACAATTTATTGTGTATTATATGTTCAACAAATTTAACTGACCAACCTTATATACTTATTGTTCGATAGTTTTGAACCTCACTGCGATCTTATTTTTGTAAACAGTAATAACTCCAGATTTGTTCACTCTTTAGAAAAATAACCTTTCTAGGTGGACCTGTTGAGTATTATATACATCGAAATGATCAGTGATGATTCGTACGGTCTAATGAGGTTCGAATGTTCACCATAAGGATCAGCACCTTTATTGATGTCAAGTTTTTATAATTTTTAGTCAATTTTAGCCCGGAAAGTTTGAGTACTAAAAAAATCGATACTATTAGTTAGTGTAAATTAGACATAAATCATAGACGGCGCACGATAAATAGACTTAATATAAACAGTCAAGAGTTCATTTCTCTCATCAGTAGTAGTAGCCTCTTGGTTCGCAAGAAACGTGTTGTTTGACAGATTTATGCACTCCTGACAGAATTAAAAGTCCAAAATGACTTAGGATTCTCGATGATGGAATTTTCCTTTTTAGTTCTTAAACGTTAGGTTCACAAATTAATTATCCGCATTTTCGTATCAAATGCCTATAATACATACAAAAATAAATACAAACTCAAACAAAGAAGAAATCTACGCCATATTTAACAAATTTTTGCCATTTTTTTGGTAATTGTCGAAATGCAGATCGATTTTTTCTCCAGGGTGTTCATCATCTGCAAGCTGAAACTTTGTTTTTTTTTTAAATTGACGGAACCAATTTTGGCTGCTGCTATATGATTTATGACATAGTAACCAAGAGCGTTGCAAATCATTAATTTTATTTTAGCTGCGTTTTTTATAATTGGAATTAAAAGAGAAGTCAGTGCCTCAAACGTTCCTTTTCAAACATCTCGTCTTCAGTTATATTTTTGGTTGTGTAAGAAGTAGGATGCAGTTTGACAGCTTGAGTTTAAGCTCAAAGACGGCGTTGAAAAATGCAAATGTCGCGGGAGAGTATTGAAGATAATTAATTTGTGGACCTAGTAAATGTAACAAGGGATTACATTTAACCGTAACTTGTAAGAACTAAAATTTATTCAGGCTACGGTTTATTAATACATAGACGTATCTGTAAGAATTGAGAGTAGTAATGCATATCGAGGAAAAGATACGAGGGTAGTTCAATAAGTCCTTAGAATGACCAACAGATGGCGCGCGAATCGCTCCAAATCATCTGTTTTCAGTCAGCACCACTCCAGACTAGATATAT
>NC_046657.1:147749856-147789225 GCF_010883055.1 Belonocnema kinseyi
CTATCGGCAAGATGGGTGCCGCGTTTGCTCTCAGCTGAGAATAAACGCAATAGAGTGGTCGCCTCTGAGGCTCTTTTGGCGCGCAAAAGTCGGAATCGTGAGAAATTTTTTCGTCAATTTGTGACTGTGGATGAAACATGTATACACCATTACACTCCTGAGACAAAGGAACAATCCAAACAGTGGATTTCCACAGGCGAACCAGCTCCAAAGAAGGCAAAGACCGTAAAGTCAGCTGGTAAGGTTATGGCTACAGTTTTTTGGGATGCACGTGGAATTATACTTATTGACTACTTGGAAAAGGGTAAAACAATCACTGGTGAATATTATGCATCATTATTAGAGCAGCTGAAAGAAGAAATTAAAAAAAAAAACGACCACATTTGGCTAGAAAAAGAATTCTCTTTCATCACGACAAAGCCCGAGTTCACACATGCTACGTTTCAATGGCTAAAATTGAAGAACTAAAATTCGAATTGGTCGAACACCCACCGTATTCACCAGATTTAGCCCCCAGTGACTTTTTTTTATTTCCAAACTTGAAAAAATGGCTCGGTAGACAGACATTTCCAGACAACGAAGACGTCATTGCCTCTGTAAGTGCTTATTTTGAGGAACTTCCGAAAACGCACTTTTCTGAAGGATTAGAAAAACTTGAAAAGCGATTGACCAAGTGTATAGAGCTCCAAGGAGATTATGTTGAAGAATAAAAAAAAATTTACCCAAAAAAAATTGTTTTTATACTTCATTCTAAGGACTTATTGAACTACCCTCGTACCATGAACAGTCGATACGATCATTCTTCTGAATGACCAGAATTTTGATTTTCATATCTTTCATTATTCATTTTCTCCATCTTGATGTTACAATTACATGAAATTTATACGCTCGCGAGAAATGTCTTATTTACAACCGAGTTAGATGAAAACAATAACAAAAGAAGGTGTAGATGGTTTCTTTTCACATGTTGCTAACATCTACTACTCTCAAATTGTTCGAGATTTTCTTGTAGCCTACCATAGTTTGCTTGATTGCCTCAGATTAAATTCGTCGACCGCGTAGCTGTCCACGTTTATTTTTGCATGGTTTAAAATTTTATTATTACGCTTATATACAGTACGCAGAATTTTATTATTACAAGCCTGGCTAAGCTTTTCGGGACAGCTCTAAGGTTCTGCAGGGGGCATGGATATGAGGCACACTGGTATCTAACTATTCCAGGAAACCTTCGTTAGTTGAAAATGCTATACGGGAGTTAGGGGAGCTGGTTTATGTTACAGATACTCCAATGTAGAGAAAACAAAGGCTTTAATACTGGCGAAGTGATTCAAAGTTGTTCCGATATCAGAACTATACCTGAAAGACCTGATGATGATAACGCAGATCATAGAGGGATTGAAAAGATAGTCATTGTTTTTGACTGAGCACGTCATATGAAAGCAGGTTTTTCTTCAAGTGATTAGGCAGAGAGAATGTATCAACTTGTTCTTTTGTGGTTAGGTCATTTGTATTTATTAATTTTTTTTTCGATGGATTGGGTTCTTTAACCAATTTATCATTACCACGTAGCTTTAGGTTTATAATAATTATTTCTCAAGAAACTTGTGATAAATCTTCGTGAGTAAAGTCTATCTTGTTCTCTACATAGAGCTGATCAATTATCTCATGCATTATATTCACTGAGACAATAGAAATATTAATATAAGCAATGACTAATAAACGATTTTATATGTTGATTTGTATTCAATTTTTCAACCCTCATATCCTTTAGCATAAGAATAATAGTTATTAGAGTAGTTAGAGTAGTTAGAGTACTGCAAGGTAAGGGTTCCACCATTTGATTATTATTGATTTATATATTTTGTACACGAGGAATACCCCGACATTTCAGAACTCCGTCAGGGAAGAACTAATTTAAATAAACCTTTGTACTGACAGTTTTGAAGACAATTTACAAAGTGGAGATTCTTAGAAGAACTTACTGTCTAAAATCACTCATATGTGTTGCTTAAGCTGGAATCTACAGTACCCCCGGGTCCTATGAGGTTGGGAAATCGAAGAATAACGGACTAGGGCCAGTATTTCACTAAACTGCAGGGTTAACTTTTGGAGCTGCCCAGGTCGATTAGAGACTTAGACACCCTACGAATAGAAGGCAATATTTGCACGGATGGTATTATATCTACCCTAACACCTTCACTGGGAAACCCGAGATAGGCTAAATCTTTCTCGCATGAAGGGTGACCTTACAAGGTGTGACTATTAAATAACCAAACTGCTGTTATATCTCTTTTTAGTCGTCACCAACTAAAGTAGAATTTTTTTCACCTTCAATGTACCCTATAGGAAATCGCTAGACCGCTCCATACGAATGTCCCATTGTTTGGAGCAGTGCTGGAAGTCCACTTCTGTCAGCTGGTTCAAAATCTCCACCGCTTCTGATTTACATGCTTCCACACTTTCAAATCTTGTCCCATTCAGCGCCGACTTGCCTTTGGCAAATAAAAAAAGTCACAGGGGGCAAGGTCGGGTGAGTAGGATGGATGATCTAATACAGTAATGCCATAGTTTGCGAAAAACTCCTTCACGGACAAAGCAGAATGGGCTGGGGCATTGTCTTGGTGAAGCTTCCATGATTTGGTCTTCCACAAAGCGGGTCTTCGTTTTCTCACACGCTCTCGAAGGACAGTAAAAACCTCGATGTAATATTGCCGATTCATGGTCTGACCCTCAGGGACCCAGTGACAGTAAACAATGCCTCGAATATCAAAAAAGACAATAATCATTGCTTCGAATTTAAATTTGCTCAGCTTGGCTTTATTCGTCCTTGGGGAGTTCGGGCTTTTCCGACGTATGGATCGGCGTTTTGTTTCGGGGTCATAGGTAGAAAACCACAATTTGTCACCAGTGATCACTGTCGCCATGTAAAATTTGGCGGACACATTGCTTATCGATTCCTGTGATTTCGAAAACTGCTTAAATGCTTAGACGGCGATCTTTGCAGATGATATCACCGATTCTCAAAATGTTTTTGATTAGTTTTTGACGTTGTGGCCCGCCCGGGCGAGGATCATATTCGGTCGTTTCACGTCCCTCTTTGAACAGTATGTACCCCTCGAAAACTTGTGTGCGAGATAAGCATTCATCCCCGTACACTTTTTTTAACATTGCATAAGCTTTGGTAACGATTTTTCAAGTTTAACAAGAAACTTGAGATTCACCCGTTGCTCCTTCTGAACACTCAACATTTTTCCAGCGCGTCATTGGTGAGTAGCCTGATTTATACGACTGCTAAAGTAAAACTAAGCGTCTTGCTGGCTGGTCTAGTGAGCTCAGAGTGGAGGAAGTGTCACGTTACAAAATCAGATTCAAACTTTTCGTTGCATGAGTACAACATATTGACAGCAGGATAAGTTTGGTTATTTAATAGCCACTCCTCGTATTTACGACAATCAGAAGTGAATACAGGGATACACTACTTAAGGCCAAGTAAGATAGCTGATCCAACTTTTGAACAGACATCGAGAAAGGAGCACAGGCAGTTGGACTGGACAAGCTGTTCTTTTTAAATCCGAATGCTCTTCTCGACACTCTAAAATTGCTCGATGGACGATACTCAGTGTCGGATAAAAGAACTTGGCTTACCTGAAAAAGAAAAAGTTTCGAAGCTTCAGAAGTTCTAGGGTAAAGAAGAGACGCCTCTGAGGCAACTAGCGCTAAGAATATATACTTTTGCGTTCCTATCAAACCATTTACAATTTTTCTCTCCATTTTTAATAATAAATGAGGTTTATTGGCGGTAGTCTCTTAAAACAAAGAATAGTTTTGAATAGAAAGTTCAATTTTTTCTGTGAACTAAGGGTCTTGCAAAAAAGTTGCATTCTTGAAAAGTCAGGGGCTGGCTATTTTTGTAAAAATTCTTTTTTTTTAATTGGCCAGAAGTTAGTGTCTCATTTTCAAAAAATGTGTTTTACAAGGCTTTGAACATCAGGACGTGTGTCCGTGTGTTACGTTATTGTAAAAATAGTTATTCTTAATTTAAGGGGGAACTGTAAGGCCCCTTATTAAGTGAAAGGAGCTTCCAAATCTTTAGTCTGATAGGGTACGTAGTTGCATAGACGAGTAACCACGGAGATTTAAAAATGGTCGTACTTCAGTGGAAAGTAAGCCTTGTTCTGGCCAGTTTGCCACGGCCAAAACACCTCGAAATGGACAAAAAGTGCGCGTCTTTATAAATTGAAACCTTTGTTCAACTGTGCGAGATATACACGAAAACATGGGAAGTGCAAACTTTTTGGAATTTAAATTATAATTTGCATTTTTTGTTTTCCAGTTATTTCGGAAATATTTAGCCAAGATTTGATTTTTGAAATTTGAATTGGCGATTGGGTCGTTCACCATGATAGCGAAACTGCTAATTCATTGTAGATTATTGAGCAATTCTTCGTGAATTGCGTTCTTAAGCAACCCATGTAGCCATGTACAGTACTGAACTGGCTCCCTGTGACTCCATTTCTCCACGAAATCGTACAGGACAAAAATATATATCGAACATTTCATTTTAAAATGCTATCTAATGTAAAAAGCTCGGTTTAATCAGTTTGACTCTGAAACGTGGATTCTCAAAAGATAATTTACATTTATTAGAAATTCATCAACTTCAATCAATTAAATTTAATTATTTATTTACAGGTGTGAAAAGTAAATTGTCAATGCTCTACAGTATACAAAATCCTTAGTATTAAGGTTATTTATCATTGACGAAGAATAAAATAATAATTCGAAAATAAAATTACTTACAAAAATTTTAGATCACAGATACAATGCGCAATGAGACACGTGCATGTCAAAAGTTTCTAAGCCAAAACTTCGACGTACTGAAGAATTCAAAAACATTAGCAAGCAAATTAGCTTTCTTGGATATACCTGTGAGCACAAAATTTTGTCCATAATCAGGTCGATGCTAGGGTATGTTAGAAAGTGTATAAGGACGGCGAGTGACATCTGCGGCCTCTAGGATCACTAGTGCGCGTGAAAATGTGCAAGACGACATCTAAAGCTGTGGTAACGCCTGTTATTCGAATTCTATATGTTCTTCATAACGCAGCGTTTAGGTTTAAAAATAAAGAAGCAAGTCGCTTGACAAAAAAAACAATTATTTAGCTGAAAAGCGAAGAAAACTATCTTGAGATCCAGAGATCTAAGAGATTTATGTTTACTGATTGTGAATTGGTAGTTTTTGAAGTCATTGCCGTTTTTTAATTACTGAACGGATATAGCTGTTCCTTTTTACACTTCTGAGGAAAACAAACCTTTGATGATGATTTGTACACTAGGAAAATCGATACTATCAGTTAGTGGATGCTGAGCAATAATTGTGGAACACGCACTAAAAATAAACTTGAAGTGTTTACCTAAGAGCTCAGCGCCCTCGTAACTAATAGCAGCCACTTTGCTTTCGAAGAAAATGTTGATGGGCAGACATTTGTTCCTATATATGGTATTACCGTTCCGCTTATAGAAAGTATATTGGAGGTGCGTTATTATTAGCAGGATAATGGAACGATTTCACATTGACTTTAGAATGTAATCACAAAATATTTGTGACCGTTTGCGAAGAAAGGGACCTTATGCGCCAAAAATTGATTTTTAGGTTTTTACACCAATCGATAGTTGCTGAGTTGTTCTTTCCTTTGAAAATATCAGAAATTTTTAAATTTTGTTACTTTTTTGTTATTGAGCTGGAAACATAGGCATGGTAAAAGTAGTCGAAGACCAAACGAGAGGCTTACGAAATCCAGCCCCACTACTTACCACTATAGCTGTTATGCGCTGTGTCCATGAGCTCCACTAGCTCACGGATATGAACGCCTAAAGATGCAGTGGTCATTGGTGGTGGTGCTTTTCGTTGACGCCTCCCCCACTACTCAAATGCCTGCTTGCGGACTCGGCTACGATCGCCCGTGCTGTAAAATCCAGCTTAGGTGCGTAAGGTCCCTTTCTTCGCGGACACTCAAATTTGTAGGATTTTCGTTCGACATTGAATAAAACATAATTTTATATATAGTTTTACAAATTACTAAATTAACTTATGGTGTAGAGGATTTTTGTTTACATACCGTTTACATGTACTAGCCTAAAATTCTTTGAGATTGGGTAACGCGTGTTCAGGGGAGTTTCCTTGATTTCCTCTTGATTCAGTTTGACCACCGCGCCGCTGTATATGTTCATTTTTGCCCGTTGTGGAAAGTTTTCATCTCGCGTATATATTCCACGAAGAGTTCTATAATTAGACGCTAAAATTGCAAATATGTCCCCAGTGGCTGTTATTAAAACAGTTTGCTTTTCGGTTGGCATGGGCTCAGAGGTACCATATGCTCCTTTTAATGCAATTGGTGTATTGGCAGAAAAAGTGTATCCGCGAATTTCAAATTCCCTGTGGGGATTTGAGTACGGAATAAGACGAATAAATCGGAGTTGTTCAGGTTGAAATCCAAGTATGAGTGAAGAAAGACGTCTTGAACTTAGAGAACTAGACCTGCCATGAAGAGGAGGCTCGGAATAAAAATGAGATCTATTAGCAGAATGCTCTCCTCCAGCAGGAACAGATTCTCCAGAAGGATTAGAAGATGTGCGGCGAGGAACACCAGGAAGAGGGTCTCCATTAGGTAAGAACTCAAACTGTGAAGTCAAATCTGCAAATTGAAACTGAATTTTATTGTTTTCTTTATATATTACCAGTGCGGGGGATTTTTTTAGCGTTTTTTAACAGGAGAACAAAAAAGGCAACCATATACAGCTTCTGTAAAAATGTTTGATTTCTTTGTTATTGCCTGTATCCGATATGGAAAAGCCATCTGCAAACCACTTTTTTCTCAACTCCACACCTGCCTCATCACCAAATTTGCTCTCCAAACTCTCCCCCATTTATGTGAGCATCTACTCCCCCCATTGCAAAGAAACATGAAGTACAGGTACACAAAGACTTTCACCTAATACACCGACTTTCCCTTTTACTTCAAGCTCCCTCTCCTATCACTCCCACAGTTGTTCCTGAACACTATAATCCTGGACTGAAACTAAGAGTGATATTCCATGTATGTAGGTAAGGTGGGGGTACTTCGACGATCGACTGTGTGGTCATGAATATACAAGGTTGGGAGGTGACAAAGAGATTCCAAAGTAGAATGGATAATAAAACAAAATGATTGGGCAAGGTGAAGAAGAAGTGTCGACAAAGCAATTGATGAGCTGGACGAAGGAGGCGATGGAGAAATATCAGAAGCAGTAAGGAAAGGTAGGATTTAAAGGTCAGTCGGTGGAAGAGATATAGGAAGACCTGAAAAAGAAGGTGTAAGGATTTGTACAAAAGAAGGTATTTAGAAAGAAAAATGAAGAAATAGTGAACCCTTGGTGTGATAGGGAATGAGGAGGGAGTTTACATTGATGTGTGAAAAGAAAGAGTAGGAAAGGCAGAGAAAGTTCTGGAAAAGGAGTTGAGAACTGATAAGACACAGAGACGTGTTAAAGGTAATAAATAGGTTTCGGACGCGTGCGGTGGTGATAAAGAATAATTACGTGGAAATGAGGGAAATTAAAGAAAAAGGGCAGGGGATGAAAAGGTGATCATTTAATACAAAAAGGGTAAAAAAACTTCAGTGTATAGTGAAGAAAGTATGGTTGTAGGAGAAATACCGAGGAGGGCGAAGAGATAAGTTAATAGATCAACAGCAGAAGATCGCAATTAGTATACTGCTTTTGGTGCAAATGTTGAAAACTGATCCTGAGAATTAGTAAAATACATTAGATCTAATCATTTAATTAACTCTTTAAATATGGCCTAAAGACATAACCTAATATTGCGTTATTTATGGGCAGCCTAAACTAATATTTTTTTCGTAAAACGGAAAATTCTTTGATACAATTGTAACTCGCGATGAATCTCGTATTTTTAGATTACCAAAAATATTAATTTCACAGGTAAACACTTTTTAAGATGACTCACCGATAACGTAATATTTATTCGTGTTCTTGGTCTCTATTTACAGTTTTTCTGATTTTAATTTGCAGCTTATTTTATCAATTGAAACACTTTTAAAATTAACTTGTTTGATTTAGAGTTTAGTTAAACGCAAGATTTCTAAAAAACGATTTGAAAAACTTTTAAGCTTCTAACTTCGACTGCTGCATATTATCGAATATAATTTTGGCTCCTTTCTTTGCAATATCTACACTGAAAAAAATGTTCATTACATTTCACAGAAATTCCTAAGTCCTCCCATCTAAAGCCTCGGGGCTAACCTCATTTTAAGTATAAAAAAATCTGAAATATAAGCTACGTTTGTGCAGGGCCGTGTGACACATTTTTGTGACCCGTTTCATAAAAAAATATTGCTACGCTTTTAATAATATGTACACAAATAATTTATAATTAGGATATATAATTAAATTTAAAACGAGCTTAAAAATTTCAAATGATTCCAAAGTATTTCAAAATATTAATGAATAATTTTGGAGATCAAACAAGATTTAAACTAAACTTGAAAATATATTTAAAAATTTTAAGCATTTAACAGACTTTAAGGAATTAAAAATTTATCTTATTCATTGAAACTGCAAATTTAGCGTGTCCATTGTTTGTTGAAGATGTTTGTTTTTTTGTTAAAAACTTATCTTTTTCACTAAAAGTTCAACTATTTTGTAGAAAATTCAAATGTTTGAATAGATTTTTGGGTTAAAAATTTAACTCTTTTGCCAATAATTGATTCTTTTGTCTGCAAATTTCAACAATTTGCTTTAAAATTCATACGTAGTATTTCGTTAAAGCTTTTGCTTCAGAATTGTTTGTATATAATTTAGAATTCAAATTTTTCGTAGAAAGTTAATTGGTTAGATTAAAAATTCGCATTTATGAATTGAATTTAACTTCTTAGGAATTCCCTTTTTTTAATCAACGTTTTAAAGTGAGAATGTAACGCTTCAATTTTGGATTAAAAATTTATATTTTTTTTGGTTGGAAACTTACATTTTTAGTTTCAAATTCATTTTTCCCTATGACATTTCACGATAAAAAAGTACCAGAGTTACAGCAATTACAAAATTAAATAAAAATCGATAATGAAAATATTAATCTGTTGTAAAATCGAAAATTAAAATTTTGTCTGCAAACCAAAAAGTTAAAAATTAAATATTCCATTTTTCGTCAAAATATGCAAAATATGACAAATCACGATTCGAAAAAGATTTACAAGAAGAAGTTACAATAAATATCCAATAACAATTTTTTTAAATAGGATGCGCTCTTTTTTTCATACTTTTTTCACGCTTGGAATTTCACTTTTTACTAAACACAAATTCCGGATCCCCGGAATAAATTCAGATTAAATTCGTACACATCTCGGATAAAATAAAGTTTCGAAGGAAATATAAGTTAACATAAAATGAAGAATAAATCCACTAATTCTGATCTGCGTGAAACTTAAAATATGCATTAAAATTGTAAATGTGTAATATATTTATTTTTTACCAATATAATTCAGAATAACAGTCGAGGATGTGACGAGTGTATAGAAAATGTTCATCCTTTCCACTTAGTATTAAAAAATTTAATTCTGTTATTGTAGAACGTGACTAAAACTGTTAATGATAAATATTCTAGTGCTTTTTTTATATAACGTGTAATACATTCTGCTGACATAATAATATATTTTATTTACAATACATTAGACTCAGTTTTAGGATGTCATTTTTAATAAAAAAATTCGTTCAAAATGTTATAAAAATTCACGTAATCATTATTGTTTGGAAAAATACATTAATTACATGGAAAATTTATATTGTATATTATAATGACCTATTTGGAACATTAAGATATTAATGTAAATTCTTATCATATGTTATTCTTCTCCTCTTTGTATTATTCGATTCATTATGTAGCGGTATTATGAAATAACATTTATGAATGTGGTAGACATACTAAACAGTTTTTTTCAATTAATTAATTTTAATATAAAATATTTAGTTTCTATTTGACCTGTGAATATAAATACTATACTCAGAAAAAATTTCTTTGAATGAAAAAAAGATATATTGGCTCTCAGTCCAACCATTTTTTCTTGGAATTAACGAAATATTTGGTTAGCATTTATTTTTGTGGTCGATTCGAAGATTGTGCTACTCGAGTGAACATTTTTCTTTAACTGAAAAAAATCTTTAATTTAGTAAAATTTCCCTTTAATTAAAAAAATTAATATATATTTGTTTGCTCTTAACACAATGTTTAGTTGAATAGAATACACTTTTTTATCCGCAGAATAATTTAACTAACTGTTAAAAGTCATTTACCCTCTTAAATGAAATAATTTTATCGTCTAAAATTTCTATAAAGATATTTTTTTATAGAACCCTAAATAATACACATTTTTAAATTCTGATTTTCTTATAGAAACTTTATTGCATTGAAAAAATATATGGTTGCCATTAAGAAATAAGTATCTGAAGGTGAATATTATTTAATGTCTTATGAAGAAAATATCTCTTAACATTTTCCAGATGAATTATTATTATTATTATAATAATTATTTTATATCTAAAATAAAGTGTTAAATATGATTCTTGCTATCGACATAGTATATTTGATAATAACATAAAGAAGTAGATATGTGTCTTCAAATCACTATATTTATAAGCACATTTTTCGGTACAAAAATTAATGTCCCACCAACAAATATTATTTTTAAAGCCAGAAAAAAAATTTGAAACCAAAGAAAATGTTTTATTCTAGAAATAAAAATAATTTTGACTAAATTGTGCCATTTTTAAGGCAAAGGGGAGAATTTTCTAAAATAAAAAAAATTGGTTACTGAAATAATTATATTTCAATTAAAAAGGACGGAAATTGGAAGAAAAATATTAAAGTAGACCTCTCAATTCAAAAGAGTTAACTTTTATAAAAAAAAAGATAAATTTTTTATCAAAGATGAATTATCAATCCAAAAGACAAATGTGAAATAGGTTTCATGAAACATCACAAATTTTATCATTTGAAAACGCTCTAGAACTGAAAGTTTGCTTTTGGTACCCTTATAACTTGTATAAAATTTTAAGGGACTCGAATTATATGCTCAATTTTCACAATTTATTTTCAAAAAACTAGACACTAATTATAGAAAGCACAGAATAAATAGATTCAAAGTGTTAACTTGAGAGGTCAGCCCTCCCGTTACTAGTATCAGCTTTTTCGTTCTCAAGAAACATGTTGACGGACAGATATTATTTCTATCTAATTTAATGTGATCTCATCTATATGAGACGGGGGAATTGAAAAAAAGATAATGGAATGATAGGACGTCGCCTTTGAAATTTAATTACTAAATATTTTCATAAGTTTCATAGTACTTTGGATTTAAAACAAAATTATATTCTGCATTAGCCTACCGGAGTTTTCTCAAATTCATGTTGGTACAGTAAATCAACAGTACCGCTGCATCCATGTTTATTTTCACCCGTGTTTAAATTCCATCAATACGCGTATATATGCCACGAACAACTCTATTTTTTCGCTCCAGTATTGCTACGATGTCACTAGAAGATGCGGTTAGAACATTTTGCTCTCCAGTTGTAATATGTACAGAGACACCACGTACTGCTTTTAATTCAATTGGTTGAGCAGCAGAAAAAGCGTACCTGTGAATGTCAAATATCCGATGCGGATTCTTGCAGGAAATAAGCCTAATAAATCTGAGCTGGTAAACCTCAAATCGAAGTATGATTAAAGAACGATGTCTGGCAGGAGGATACCTGGACCTGGCACGAAAAGGAGGCTGGTAATGAGAAGGCCACTTATTAGAAGAATAATTTCCGCTAGGATCAACAGATCTTTTATCAAAATGTGGTCCGCCGAGAGGAACAGACCTGCCGGGAAAATGAAAAGCAGTGCGGTAAAGAGTAGCACACATTTTAGGAGAATAATGTCCGCTAGGATGAACAGGTCTGTCAGAAGAATGAGGTCCACCAGGAGGAACAGACTTGCCAGGAAAATGAAAAGCTGTGCGATGAGGATTAGTACATCTGTCAGGAGAATAATTGTCCGCTAGAATGAACAGATCTGTCAGAAGAATTAGTTCTGTCAGAAGAAACAGACTTGCCAGGAGAATGAGAAGCTATGCAGCGAGGAGAAGCACACCTGTTAGGAAAAAAACTAGAAATCCCACTTTTCCTACGTCAAATAACTACTGAATCAGCGGATCCTCCTCTTCCACTGGCCAAAACAGGGTCCAAATTCTGGCAGCATGTGGTCATCGGAATAGTTTTATTTTGTTGCAACTTTGTTTAAATACATAATTCCATTTATTTCAGTTTATTTTGTGTCTTTTACTACCTACGAGACTTTTCCTGCTGACGATTTGCATTTGATCCTCCGACGTTCCTTATATAGAAATAAAATTCTCGCTACGAAAGCAGAACACAACATATTTAGTTTAGCTAATCTTATTGGAGCCCACAGAATGAATTTAGTTTAAATTCTTACTTATTTCGGACGAATAAAAATAAAGTTTAGAATAAACTATCGATTTTGGTATAGAATAGAGATTAAATCTCAGAAATTCTGATTTGCGTATAGCTGAAAAAATTTTACTTGAAACTACATATAGATTCTGTTATTTTTTACCAATAGAATTGATGCTGAGGATTACGGGTATGAAGAATGTACGGAAAATTCTCATATCATGCATTTAGAACAAAAACTTATTAATCTATTATTGAAGAACTTAAATAACACTCTAATAATGATAATTCAAGAGCTTTGTTACATCACGTATAACACATTCTGCATACGTTATCTCATATATTATTTACATTTAATTAGGTTGCGTCCCAGGGAAAAAATTTCAGTCAACGAATTCGTTCCAACTTTTATCATAATTTACAACATAATTTATGAGTTTCGCGCTATTTTAATATAATGTTTATAAAAATTGTTCAAATGACATATGAGAAAAAATATATTCCTAAAATAACGATACTTATCCTTGATTAGTCCACAAATATTGCTGAAAAAGAACCACTATTATTGGCCTAATCTTTAAAATAGGGATTTAAAGCAGAATTTGGTTAAATATTGTTTGTTATAATTAAATCATCTTTTAAAATCTGTGAAAAATAGTACATTGTGTGTCCAGGGTGTGAATACGCCTATTTTGGCGAGTGTAACTTTGCTATCCGAGGGAAGCGACTTAGCTTCCTTGACAACAAGTATGTAGAACAGATAAGGAATGTTTGTTGTTTTTGACAATTTTAAATCATAATTGAAATAAATAAATAGCGTACTTAGCAGCAGAAAGACTGTGGCATACATCGATGTAATTACTTTAAAGACAAATATAATTTGCTTTGTCGGGTGTAAAGTTCCATTTAGCAGGCGCAAAGTTTTTTTTTAGCGAGCGTACAATTTCATGTCGACCCGGCGACGAAGAGTGCATGGGCAACAGTATCCGCATGACTTTTTAATAATTATTTAGTTTTTGCGTGTTTCATACAAGTGATTCGTTCAGTGACACCTGTCTTAGTAGTATGCTAATGAATATTTAAAGTCCAGTATGAACTGGAAAGAAAATGATACACTTAAGGTATTTTAATTCAAGCAAAGTTTGCTAATTATATTTTAAGGAGAAACAGGATGATTTAAAGAATTAGATTGTTCGACAAAAATGAAAATTCACCTAATAAAATTCTCTGAGGCATTTTTTGTTACTAGAACATCATACTCCATGGATTCCCATAGTACGAGTCGACAATACGCGAAATAATTATTGAAATGACTCGTTTTTACATGCTTGATTCAGTTTCTAGAAAGCTAAATTTGTAATTACAATTCGTGAAACCATGGTTCAGAATTTGCGTTAGCCATGAGGCTATAATAGAATCGAGAGTACCTAAATTACGGCAAATACAACGCCTAGTCTGTAAACAAAAGTTGACATGGCGATACCGAAATTCACATGCAAACTTACTGATTATTTCACTCGACACAGAAATTACAATAGCTTATAAAAAGCTGAGACCTTGGAGTCTCTGTAGTGTGCTCGCGTCCTTCAGTTGAAAAAAACCACTAGCGAACTTAAAAACTTGACTTCAATTCCCAGGAGTAAAGTCCCATTATACGGGCACGAGGAAGAGGCTGGCTTCTGTCATTGCCGCTGCGTCTAGGGCCTTATTAGGGGATGTGAAGACTTCCTCCCACACAAGGATTATGGTGCAAAATCAGTGTGACTTTGCAAAATATTCGCCAATCCAGAAGCTGCGCGGTTTTCCATGACTTGGGTTTTGAGTTTAGGAATAGATTTTGCCTGTTTTTCCTTGTTTATTATATGTATAATTAAAATTGAGACCTCCTTGAAAAATCCTGCACCCTCCAGAAATAATGAGAGACTTCAAGAAGCAAATGGGACGCATTTTGTAAATTGGAGTGACTCAACCTATTTTAAATTTTCCCGCCAATTCTACTGCTGTGTACCAACCTGTTCCTGTTCTTTTGGTTATTGAACTTGATTTCTTAATTAACATATTCGCCTCAGAGCGAAATTCTTCTATGACTTCCAATTTCAATTGACTCTTAGTAGGGATTTTAGCAGTCACCGTGGTTGCTCATATACTTCGAAGAGGATGTTTTGGACATCAACTTAACATTATTTGGACCAAACTGGGGGACAAATTATCACCAAATTCTGAAGAGACTATTTTGTTGGCCGCAGTATTTTCCTTGTAGTCACATCTCTGAAAGCCTATTTCGTCTGTTTCAACCTTCCCTAGTAACGCCAATCACGAAGCCGGGTGTCAAAGAAGAAAACGACGCGGAAAAAATTGTGACCTTTTGCCGAGCAGCTTCTGGGGCAGCATGTGCTGACAGTTTCATTCACTTATAAAGAACGAAAGTTTTGTCCAATTTTACCACTGTGTTTCCAAGTGTAATCACTTCGAGTCCTGTGTATCCTGACCTGGAGGTAAAAATTTATTTCAATTTTGCAGAAGGAAATGTCTTTAAACTAGTGTGACATTTTCGTTTTTATCTTGATTTATAATTTGTTTTAACTTTGATTGGCAGATTAATTTTGTAATATCCTTGACTGGATTAAATTATCTGTTAGTTATTTCTTATTTTGTGATTTATATTTGTTTGTATTTATTTAATTTTCTGTGATTTCCTTGCAATTTCAAATTGTCTGATATTTATTTTGCTCTGTAGTTTTCCATTATTATTAAACATCTTCCCATCATTTTGTTTCTGAATGATCATACATACATTATTTCTTGACTTTTTATCATTTATTTCCCACTGTTTTAAAAATTAGTGTTCTTATTATTAAACAGTCATTTACCGCATTGAGTTTAGCTTCGAATTTTGTAGTATAAGCTCGAAAAATAGAGTATAAGTATTTTAATAATGTCCGCTATACCTAATCGTCTAGTCTTGGAAACCTAAACGAAAGATCATATTTTTTTTTGGAAAATTAGTTAATGACGCCATTTTGTCCATATATATTTTTATAACTAATTTATTTAAAATTTGAGTTTTATTTAATGACAACCATTTCCGATTTCTTAGAACTAGACCCTCTACCATTTTCCGGAGATGTGGCTGATCTAGCCAAACCTTTTAATTTTCTGTTTACTAATTTGAATTTTTATTAAAAATAAATGGTAATTACATTTATTTAATCATTTATGATCATTTCATCTTATTCATGAATGATCTATGAAGGATCTGGCGCCTGCAGTATAACGGACTAATTTTTTAGGATCCGTAACAAAAAGCCCATACGACAAAGCTCCTGCCCAATGAGAGTCACGGTCCGTGAGAAAGGCCCGCAAATCAGAGAACGAGTAGAGGCGTGCTCATATTTACCTTCATCGAAATGTAGCGAGTCGCTCTCTGATTCGCGGGACTTTTTTTACGAAGGACAACTCTCATTGGTCGGGGGCTTTGTCGTTTGGGCCTTTTGTCACAGATCCATTTTTTTATAAATTGGTGTCCAGCTAGTTTCCCAAACTAGCGGAGACAGCAATTGAAACGCGGTAACTCAACTCAACACTAGAATTTCAATTCTTATTTAACGGAGGCAGCACGTAAATCTCAATACTCTGTGCGCATCAAAGTTAAAAAATCCTTTAAATTCCACCGACGATTAAAGGTCGAACCAAGAACTTAGAAAAACAAAATAATACAAACAATTAATCCTAAATTGCTTAATCTAAAATGATAATTTTACAGTTACAATTTTGCCTTGTTACAACGTCCTTATTTTGTGCAATGATTATTTTCACATACGATAGTGCACCAACTCGCTTGTGCTTACTGAGCATTCTCTCTAATTTTAACTTAAACTTCTTGAGAGACGCGCGTCTAGATGGCACCACCGGCTTTTGATATATCTTTTATACACTGCTTTACAAATTATTTCAAGGACATATTTATATGCAATTCAATATTGAAAGATGATACTTTTTAGGAAGCCTCCATTTACAAGCTGAGTTCAATTAATTTTGTTATTAAATCAAGAAATCCACCCAGGATGCCACTCATCGGTCGCATGTTACTAATTGGTGTGCTCAAATTAGTGCTAATTAAATAAGGATACGAAAAGTTTAACTTTCTAAAATATCATTGCAGCGATGTTCGCATTTGCGCAATCCGCCATCGATTCATGACACTTTAGGCGCGCTATGCGTACACTTCACCACGCAAGTGAGAATCTGAAGAAAATTATATTTGTCTTAAAAAAGTTTCCATCGCTAGACCTCAAAGTCTCATCTGTTTAGTACGCAATTTATTCCTTTCACTTATAATTTTAAAATGACAAGCACACCAACACCCTTGATTCGCTTCACGTGCTTTTTTCAAAGAGGGAAGGACAAAAAGTATCATGGGTATCAAAATAGCCTTATTTACTCCCTTGGTATACAATGCACTATTTTACAACCATACAAATTCATAACATACATCTGCATGTTTCTTACCCCGCTAAAGCGCACTCATAGTTTCAATGAAATTTTACATAATTTCAAAGAATTCATTGGAATTTACGGGATTTTAGTGGATATGGAAATACTTGATTCTTAATTGACAAAAAGTCATTTACTTTATGACGACAGTCCGGACGATTTATTGCTAAAAAAAAGTTTTTATAAGTAAGACATTGACGTGAGTAACCTTTTCTGTAGATGGCTTCGAGTATAAGAACAGGACAGTAATCTAACAGCTGAAGTTTATTAAATACAAATGAAAATTTCTAGTTTGTAAAAAATTCCATCTGTGCTCAACTCTTGAATTACATTCAGCAGAAACTGTCTCAAGTTTTTACGATGACGTCTCTCTGTCTGCTTGTCTGGCCTCTCGCAGGAAACACGATTACTTTGTAAAAATCTGCCCGCTTGGCATATTTATTCTTTACATTTGGAATGCTTTAAAAAAAACGTTATCAAAAATATCTCTTTTAGATGGCAGTATTTATATGCGTCTTCATATTCTGAATTGTTCACTTAATTAAGTATAGTCAAAGATTAAGTTTCTCAAAGCTCTGTAGGCTTTGAGGAACACATTCTCATCGTGACAATCGCGCTGCGCGCTCGATTTCCGACAGAAATTTGTAAACAGGTTTTGTTGGATTTTTTCTCGTAACATTCGTCGTTTTTCCACACACTTTTTTTTTTATTTTACTTTTTTCAAAGTTATTTTTCAAGAATAAAACAAAAAGTACGCGTCCTATCAAGAAGTGATTGTTAACGAAATTGTAGATCTTTTTGGGGATAACCATTTTTGTTAATTTATTTTTTTTGTATCCTACATAGTTTGTCCACAAAATGGAATTTTTTATTTTCCATTATTTTTTGTGCAATTAAAATTTGAATTTTCGATTTTTAAAGAAAATCCAAAAATTGTTTATAACAATCCTGTAGGGATTTAAAAAAAAATGTTTTTCTTCTCTTGACTTTTTTCATATCGTGCGTTTTTCGGCTCTAAGTTTTGAATTTCTGTTGATTAAGAAAATTTTGAAAACGCTATAACTCTTAGAATTTTCTTTTTATCAAAAAAAGCCATAAGGATAAATTAATTGTTCTTTGAATACTATGAATATCCGTACATAGAATTTTTAAATTCAGAAAAAAATGGTCTCAAAAATTTTCAAAATGCACTCACTTTTTGAATTTTTATCAAAAATGGCTGGTTAACGAACTCGTTCTTTCTTTTAGAACCTAAAAAAGTGTGCCAAAGATGGATTTGATTCGTTCATTTTTTCAAGATTTATCGTGCTTACGAACGGACGGACGGACGGACAGACAGACAGACGCCATCGTGAAAACCTGATTTTCATATCCAGGGGGTTTCGAAACGTGGAGAGCCGTTGAAAAAGTGTGATGTCAAATTTCCGACAATTCTAATACTTTCTCAATCATAAATGATGAGAATGTAAAAATGAGCGGATCAAACCGATCTTTGGGACAATTTTTTAGGTCCTAAAAGAAAGGCCAAATTTGTTAACCAGATATTTAAAATACTAATTAAAAAAGTTAGAGAATTTTTTTTTAATTTTGGGGATCATTTTTGTTTTGATTTAAAAATTTTGTTTACGGTTGTTTGTAGTACTCAGAAATTCGAACAATTTATCTTAAAGAAATTTTCAATAAGAAGAAAATGGTTAGTAATATCATTTATAAGATTTAAAAAAATAATCAAAAATCAAAATTTGAAGCCAAACAACGCACGGCGTGGAAAAAAGTCAACAAAAGAAAAACTTATCTTTTCGAAAGCCCTATAAGATGATCATAACAACTTTTCGGATGTTCTTTAAAAATGGAAAACTTTAAATTTTGATTGCACAAAAAATAATCAAAAATCTAAATTTCGAGTTGGTGGTAAAACTATTAAATAATGAAAAAAGAACATTGAAAGACATTGCAAATAAAAGAACAAAGTTTTGTAAAAACGACAAAAGTTACGAAAAAAATAACCAAGAAAAATTGTTTACCTGAAAAAGAGCTATACAGATTTTATTTTAATAGTACGCTTAGTTTTGGTTTTAATAATGAAAATAACATAAAAAATAAAAATAAAAAATTCGTGGAAAAACGATAAAAGGTACTAAAACAAATTGCTAGACAAAAATTGTTCATCTAAAAAGAGATGAAAATATGTTATAATCGATTACATTCTGATTAATTATGATCGAGAAAGTATTTGAATTGTCTGAAATTTCAAACCACAACTTTCCAATTTTAAACCAAACGCAGCACATGCAGAGAAGAAACATTCAAGCCCGAAGCGCGATATGCAAAAGAATATTCTAAGTACTATTTACCTTAATACACCATGTATTTATATTTATATTTAAACTTAAATTTAATAATAATATTAGAATTATACCCTGTTAAAAATGTCCGGATTTCTACACCATTTCTGCATGATTTCTACACTACAAGCGTAAGGTAAAATTGCAAACCTGGTATTGGAATGACGAAACAGCAATACATGTATTATAAGCGTTTTAAATCGTGAAGTTACCGTCTATCATTCTACTAGGTAGTCTGATAAGTCCCTGAAAAGTGAAACACGGAGACGTTTTTTGGCCAAAGTCGATTTTATTTTTCAACATACTCTCCTTTTAGGTCGATACAGCGAGTCCAACGATTTTCTAACTTTTTGATACCATCCGAAAAGTACTCGATCGGAAGGTCTCCAAAATACGCCTCAGTTTCAACTATGAGCTCCTCATTTGAGTAGTAACGCTTACCGGTGAGCCATCTCTTCAGGTTAGGGAACAAGTAATAGTCGCTGGGGGCCAGGTCTGGTAAATACGGTGGCTTAAAAACCAATTCGAAGCCAATTTCATGCAATTTTGCTTGTGCAACTAAGCATGAATGAACAGGCGCATTGTCGTGATGATACAGCGGTTTTTTCTTCTTCAAATGCGGTCGTTTTTCGGCGATTTCGATTTTCAATCGGTCAAATAATGATGAATAGTATGCTCCGGTTATGATTTTACCTTTTTCAAGATAGTCTACGAATATTATGCCATGTGCATCCCAAAATACGGAGGCCATAACCTTTCCGACCCATTGTTGCGTTTTTGGACGCTTCGGAGCACTTTGGCCGGGCGAACCCACTGTTTTGCCTGTTGCGTTGACTCAGGAGTGTAGTAGTGGATCCAGGTTTCCTCCATGATTGTAAATCGGCGCAAAAACTCTGTCGGCTTACGCCAAAATAATGCCAAATTCTGCTGGGAAGTTATCACACGAATTCGTTTTTGGTCCACTGTGAGCAAACGCGGCACCCATCGCGCGCAGAGCATCTTCATGCCCAAAACTGAATGCATGATTTTGCCCACACGTTCCAATGATATGCCTACAGCATTAGCTACCTATCTCAATTTCACTTTGGGATCATTCAACATCATTCCATGGATCTTTTGGACATTTTCTGGCGTAGTGATCTCTTTTGGGCGCCCAAAGCGTTCAGCATCAACTGTGCTTGTACGGCCACAACGAAACTCGGTAAACCACTTATGAATCGCTCCAATCGACGGTGCAGAGTCCGGGTAATACTTATCCAGCTGGGCCTTGGTCTCGGATACCGTTTTCTTGCGAAGATAGTAGTGTTTGATCAAAACTGGAAACTCAGATTTTTCCATATTAAAAAAAAACTCGGAGGTTAGTCGCTTCTCAGTGCTGTAACTTGTAAATGCGTAAACATAAATGGCTGAAGTTTTGACAGGCGTCATTTGAAGGATCAATCTCGACGAAAATGGTACACATTAGTGAATACTAATGTCATGTCTTAGAACTTGATACAGTCCCCGTAGTTGAGAGCCATTTTAAACAAATTTGCTAGGATGAATCCCCGTCTGTGTTTACAAAACATAAGCCAGACTGGGAAAACCTTCCGACCTAATTTCTTTAGAGTGGCAATTAAAAAACGACCTTCTTTTCTCTCGAATACGTGCCCTTTACGTGTTTGATGCCAGGGAAGGTAGAGAGGCATCTGCTCGCACCTGGCGCAGCTTTGGTGGAAGGCTTCCCCATCGCGCGCCAGGCCTGTGAGTATGACGCACAGCGCGTCACACTACTCTCTCTCTCTCTCTCTCTCTCTCTCCTTCTCTCTCTCTCTTCCTCAACGTGGAAAGCGGCCAGCGGTCGCCAACCACGTATCAAATACGTAAAGTCGATACCCGTTTCATTTAAAATCTTCTTAAAATCATATTTAAAGCATTTGCCCCTGTAATTTTAATATTAATTATCTAGGGTTAGAAAACATAATGAGCACTAGGTTAATTAATTTTATATTTTTATTTCTGACTTTCCTGGAACGTCGTTTATTAAATAATTTTATATTTTCTTGTGTCTTTTATATCTTGTTTTCTACGTTAAAAAAATTTTGTTCCTTATTTCGCTTTTAAAAATTGTATTAATTTAACATTTTCTCTTTTGTATTATTTTACATGTAATTCTTAGTTTTAAAATTTTAACACTCTGTAAAACGCATTTAAGTTCCGACACATGTATTCCGTTCACAGAACGGAATACAGGACGAAGCGGCGCGCACAAATTTTGAATAGTAGGGATGGACAGGGCAGCCGTCGCGCCCCTCCATCCACACCATGAGTGGCCGGGAGGATTGGGCCAATCGCCGGCCGGACCGCCTCTCGATCAGCGGAAATAAAAAGGAGTGCACGCAAGCCAAAGTACGCACTCTTACTCAAGCGACCAGTAGGGTAACCACAGTCCCCTGGAAGCTACCCGGTTACCTTTTGTAAACCATTTTTTTTCTCTGAGTAAATTACGAGTGCTTTCGAACTTAAACATAATTCCAGAGTTTTTCTTAAAGTCCTCTCTCTCGAACTCCCAGTATCCTTCACCTTCCTCCCAGGCATCCTTACCAATACCATCTCTTTCTCTCTCCCACACCTTTTCAGGGGCCGGTAAGCTCTCGCAGCTCCGTCTTCCTCGAACTCTTTCTCTCTCTCTCTCTCTCTTCACTTCAGGGGCCGGTAAGCTTGGAAACGGCTCCGTTTTCCCGAAATCTTTTCTCTTACGCTACATTTTTAAAGGTCGGTAAGCTTGTGGACAGCTCCGAATACCTCTCAACCTCATCCTCCCCTCACTAAAAAAAACCTATCCCAATTCCTATGCCTGGACACCGTCCTAAACTCTCCCGTCCCGGTCGCTCACCCGTATCCGGCGCCGCCTTGCTGCCCTCCGCGACGCCTTGCAGGCTTCGGTTCCTGAATCTCAAGACTCAGTGGCGCTCAACGACACCCACGCAGCAGAAGCACCAGGGCCTTTGGAAAGGCCATACTCACCACCACCAGCATACAACGGGGCAGCTGCACGAGTTCCAACTCCGACTTCAATGCGAGGCAGAAGCAGATCACTGCCTCGGAACACGAGAAGCGCTCCTCGGGTCCTCTTCTTGGGGCCAGAACAGAACATGGAACCGGTACCAGGACCAAGCAGCCAACCAGATCCTGCCCAGATCCAGAGGATCGCAACACCACCTGCGGCCAGGAAGGCCTTCGAACCACCGCCAGCACCGTCGAACGTGGCCCTGCCAGCGCCACCACCAGCCGCCGCCGACTGGCGCGCCATCGTCAGGGCCTTCAGGACGCCCGATGTTCCGGTGCCAACATTCGCCGGACTAGACCATGAGGATCCCGACACCTTCTTCAGCCAATGTGAGCTGTACTTCTCGGAGGCAGCCATAGAACCATCCTCTAGTCCAGGATGGTCAACAAATGCCTTACGGAGAAGAAATCCAAGTGGTACGAGGTGTACCGTGGACTTGGCCTGCCCTGGGCCATGTGCAAAGCCCTGCTGAGGCAGCACTTCGCCGGAGTAACGGCGCTCAATCGGCTGCAGATCAAGCTGTACGCCGGGAAGCAGGAGGAGAAGTAAGCCGTAGCGAGGACCAATTCATCAGTCTACTGCTCGAGTCCTTGAAGCCGAGCATCAGGAAGGTCCTGAGAGCAGCCACCATCGCATCGTTCGAGGACCTGGTGGAGAAGGCGCTACAAGCTGAGTCCGACGAGGCCGAAGAGTCAGCCAAGAAGCCATCAGCAGCTAAGAACGCCGCAGCCATTCCACAACTAATGGCTGCCCCTGCCAGCGCCCCGACAGCGCCACGTCCGCCCCCGCAGTGCCACTACTGCCCGGGCAGACATTGCCATCGGGACTGCCCATTATTGAAGACGCAAAAACCAGACGCCGCACCCAGGAACTGGCGGGTGCGTGCCGCCGAAGCCGAGTTCCCAGCAGCCGCGGTACCCAGGCAGGTACCGGAACACGACGTAGCCGACAACAGGGAGCCAGACGAGCTCTCGGACGACGAGTACGAAGAAGGAGAGGCGCCAGGACAGCGCTCGGGTAGCGCCAAGAGGCGCTATCATCTGCGACGCAGGGAACCGCACAACTACAGGGAGGCACGACCCTACGTACGACAGAATCGTCGATAGAGTAAGGTGATGTGTAAATAATAATTATTGGGACTGCAGCAATGCATCCCACCTTGTATATATTATCTCGCAATATTTTTTATTTTTATTCTCTTGGGACTGTAGCGATGCATCCCACCTTGTATATTTTCCTCGTGATATTTCTGTGTTTTTATTTTTGCTTGGGACTGCCGCGATGCATCCCGCTCCTGTAAATATTTTCTTCATGTGTATGAATTTCGTTCGGGACGGCAGAAATGCATCGTACCATGTAGTTCGCTTTTATTATTTTCTGGGCTGCCGCAATGCACCCACTTTGCTCATTCTTGTTTTCTCACCCTATTTTTATTTATCTCCTCCCCTCAAAAAAAAATTTTTTTTCGAGATTAAGCAAGGTCTATCCGGGAAGGGCTGGAATTGATACAGTCCCGTAGTTGAGAGCCATTCTAAACCAATTTGCTAGGAATGAATCCCCGTCTGTGTTTACAAAACATAAACAAGACTGGGAAAATCTTCCGACCTAATTGCTTTAGAGTGGCAATTAAAAAACAACCTTACTTTCTCTCGAATACGTGCCCTTTACGTGTTTGATGCCAGGGAAGGTAGAGAGGCATCTGCTCGCACCTGGCGCAGCTGTGATGGAAGGCTTCCCCATCGAGCGCCAGGCCTGTGAGTATGACGCACAACGCGTCACACTACTCTCTCTCTCTCTCTCTCCTTCTCTCTCTCTCTCACCCTCAACGTGAAAAGATAATGAGCACTAGGTTAATTAATTTTATATTTTTATTTCTGACTTTCCGGAACGTCGTTTATTAAATAATTTTATATTTTCTTGTACCTTTTATATCTTGTTTTCTACGTTAAGAAAATTTTGTTCTTTATTTCGCTTTTAAAAATTGTATTAATTCAACATTTTCTCTTTCGTATTATTTTACATGTAATTCTAATTTAATTAATTTAATTTCCTCTAACTCTTTCTCTCTCTCTCTTCACTTCAGGGGCCGGTAAGCTTGAGATACAGCTCCGGTCTGCCCCGCCATCTTTCTCTATACCTCAGGGCCGGCAAGATTGGAAACAGCTCCGTTTGCCTGGACATGGTCCTAAACGCTCCCGTCCCGGTCGCGCCACCCGTATCCGGCGCCGTCTTGCTGCCCTCCGCGACGCCTTCCAGGCTTCGGTTCTCTGAACCGGCTTCCACCACGAGGCTTCGGTTCTAGGAACCGGCCTCAACCGTGAAGCTTCGGGTCCCCTCCAGAACCAGCTTCCAGGAGATTAGCAGCCCCGGTTCACCCCGAACCAACGCCAGTCCGATCACCTCAGCTGCATCCCTCGCACCTTTGCATCAAGTCGGGACGACCATCTACAAACCCGGCTTGTATCAAACTTGCAGGTACTTATCAGACTGCCTAGTAATACATGTATTAGAGCGCTTATGAGACGAGAATTTCAACCAAGAAACTTACTGAATGAATGGAATTCAAGCAATTCATGGAATTCATCGAATCCAAGAAATTCCCGGAATTAAAGGAATGCGTAAAATTCACGAATATCGGGAAATGCACGGAATTTATGAGATTCACGGTTATAACACAATTAATGAAAATGAATGATTTCAAAAAATCTATGAAATTCACGGAATATATGAAATGTCATATTCAATGAATTCAAGGAATGCAAGAAATTCAAGGAATTCAAGAAATTGACTCTAATCACGAAATCTCTAAATTCACGGAATTCATGAAATGTCATAGAAGTCACGGAAGCCGCAGAATTCATGGACTTCAGGAACTTATAGAATTTAAGGAATTCATGGAATTGACGGAATTTAAGGACTTGAATAAATAAACGGAATTCGCGAAAATCACGGAATTAAAGGAACTTGCGAAATTTACGAAATTTATGGGAAACATGAAATTCACCGAATTAATAGAATTCAAAGGATTCATGGAAATCCAGGTATTCCAGGAATTCTCGGAATTCATGGAATTCGAGAAGTCACAGAATTTATCAAATTCAAGGAATTGATAGAATTCTCGGAATATATGGAATTCACGAAATCCGTGGATTTTTTGAAATTCAGAAAATTAAAAAAATTTATGGAATTTGTAGAGTATACAAAATTCATTGAATTTTTCCATGGATTTAACGGAATACGCTTACCTTCTTAAATGCGCGGATTTCATAAATTTTATGAATTCAAGAAATTCCCAGAATTCCAGGAATTTAAGGAATTTCCGGAAAATTCAGGTAATTCAAGGAATTAAATAAATTTGCAGAATTTATGGTAATACAGAAATTAATAAAATTTAGGGAACAACGGAATTTCTGTAATTTAAGGAATTCATGCAATTCAAGGAATTAGCGAAATTCATGGAATTAAGGAATTCGAGGAATTCTCGAAATTTACGGAATTCCAGAAATTTATAAATTTCATGGGAATCATGGGATCGAAGGAATTTCAGGAATTCACGGTATTCAAGATCTTCTTGTAATTCATAGAAGTCACCGAATTTATGAAATTCGAGGCATTCGCGGGATTCCATGAATTTCATACATTTCGTGAATTCATTGATCTTTTTAACTTCATGAATTTCATAAACTTCGTGAATCCCATGAATTGACCTATTTTCTCGAACTTCACGAATTAGTTAAATTCAGTAAATTCCATGAATTCTGTGAATTCTGTAAATTCTTTGAATTCTATAAATTCAATGAAATCCGTAAGTTGCTTAAATACTATGAGTTCCTTGATTCTCGTGAATTCCTTGTATTCCGGGAATTCCCTGATTTCCTTGAATTACGGGCTACTGGGCAATTGGACATGTATTATAATATTCCAATACATGTGAGGTACTATACTAATGCCAGCATCTGGAAACTTCAACATTATGTATTGTAACATAGCCTTACGGTTTGGAAATAAACTTGCAATACATATAGTAGAAGTTTACAATAGACATTTTTAACAGTATATCTAAAAGAATTTACAAAGAAAAATGACTTAGGATTTTCGAAAATCGTATCACATGGTTTCAAAAAATCCAGATTCAGCACTCAGTTGTGAAAAATTCTTACACTCAGTCATCGATAAGAAATGTACACTTATTTAAAGCAATAATAAACTAAATGTACAGACTTTTGTTTAAAGACGGTAATGTTTCCTGACTTTTGCAAGCTGATGCCAATGGACGTTAAGATACTTTTTCTTGTATATTGTAGAGTGGCCTCGCCTATAATACATATATTCACGAAAATGAAAAGAAACTTTTCATTTGTACCCGAAAAAAAGAGAAGGTACATTGCCAAAAGAGAACAATAATGCCTAGACATTTTAACTTAATTGCCAGATATTTTACAGGATTCTGAAGACACTTTGAATCACAAAAAATATCATATTTTACTTATATTTTAAAAAAAAATTTTAATTCTAAAGTAGAGGATTTTGAATTACATGTTGCTCACATTTAGTACTGTGAGAGGGTTTTTAATATCTACTTTTTGCAGTCTATGGGAGTTTCCTGTTGATTCCATAAATCAACGGCGACGCTAAACCTGTTCATTTTCACTTTTAATTCCATCAAAACTCGTATATATTCCACAAATAGTTGTATTATATCGCTTCAATATTGTAAGCAGATAACCGGTCAATGTTAAGAAAACATGTCGCTCTTCAGTTAGGAATGGAAGCACGGGCAAGATTTGCCGCTCTCTTTTCAATTGGTTTGTCGACAGGGAAAATGTATCTGAGAATTTCCAGTACCCGGTCTAGATTCGTTCGGGGAATAATCCCGATAAAGCTAAGTTTTGCAAAATCATATCCAAATATGAGTGAAGAACGATGCCTGTGAGAAGGAAACCTGGACCTAACACGAAAAGAAGGTTCAGCAGAATGAGGACACCTGATAGGAGATTCAGGTGTGCTAAAAAGAAGAGAACAGTAAGGAAAATAAGAAATTGCACCACAAGGCACGCCAAGAAGAGAATTAAAAGTGGAATGGACTTGAATGAACACACTTACTTGATGTGGGAAGGGGGACCTACAGTTTAAGGTGGGTTCCTAACCACCAACAGCAACAGCTTTAGGTACTTAAAGAAACCTTATCCTCGAGAGGTACCGGTGCCAAGACTCTCCGAAGATGTTCATCTCCCTTGCTAGGCTAGTGTTCACCGCTTGGGACGGATTGCGTCCAAAGCCTATGCTTAAGCTCTCAATACCATCGTCCCACTGAATTAAAAGTGTAGATTTATTAAATTTTAATTTATTAGTATATTCAAGTTAAAAGAAGTTCACTTTCCCCACGTCTTTACTGGTCTTGTGCAAGTTATTCGTCTGGACGGATAATTCCTCTTTCATAAGTTTCAAGTTATGGTACATAAAAAAAACCCTATTTTTGAGATTTTCAGCGAATAATCCCTAAGTTTCACTAAGTTATGATCCCCAAAATTTGACAATTTTTGCCTAATTTACGGGAAAAAAAATGGAGTTAATTTTTTTCAAAATAAATTGCGTCCGTCTTCGCTTACCTTAATGATGTCAGAGGAAAAAATAGAGTCTACAAAAATCTACGTGGGTCTAAAAAAGCGATTTTGGACCTATTACATTGGGAATTGCAAAGTTTTAAAAATTGATTTTTTTGTATTTTTGACTGAAAACAGAGAATTTTTTCAAATAAATTGTTTCCAGTATATTCCACGACAAAATTACTTGAGATTAAATGAAAGTGATGTCAATTTGGCGTAGGTTAAAAGAAGGGGTTCTTAGCCTTAATAGGTCACAAGATATGACGTTGGAAATGCTACAATTCATTTAGCATATATAATGCGTCTTTTACCGTAAATAAATAATTAATTTTTCATAACAAATCCTTTTGATCACCACTTATGATTACTTTTTTGCCTTATTTTTAGTATTTTCGTGACAAGAATGTGATTGTAATTGATTGAAAATCTATGACATGTTTTTTTATTAATAAACGAATATGTTTGATTACTAATTGTTTATAATAAAATCTTTCCATAACCACTTTTGAGTACTTTCTGAGTCTTTTTCAAGCAAAAAAGTAATTAAAATTGATCAAAAGTGTGATATATACTTTTAATCAGAAAACAACAAGTTTTTAAATAATTTTGTACAGCAATATCTTCGGATAAATACTTTTTCTTTATTTAATTCGATTCTTACTACTAATACTCTCATAATTTTCAGTGATTTCTATAAATTGTACATAATATTCTGTGACAATTTTTCTGAATTAAAAATCAAGTGAGCCTGCCAATTCAGTCAGTGCCTCATCTCGGGAAAAGTAGATGTCCAAAGCTGTACGGCAGAGGCAAAGCAGAACAGACATGAATTTCTGGTGCCAGATAAAATATTCTATAATTTTTATGACCCTTTTTCTCGAGCATCTATCTAGAACCATGGTACAGAAAAAAAAGAAAGGCTCCATCCTTTATTGTAGGATTATGTCCTGACCGGTCGAAAGGATATAGTAGTATTGACATTTCAACACGTTACAGTGCTTTCCGCGTTGATCTTGAAAATTATTGTCAAAAACAATTTAATTTTTTTCTTTTTAAATCGATACTTAATCGGCTGTAACAATTCAGCAAAAAATTGACGACATACACTGGAGTGCATTGTCGAAGCATGGAAACTATAATTCTGATAGACGACTTTTCTTGCTCTAAAGTTGTTAGCCTCTTCAGATATTGGTTTTATCATTAAGAAAACATGTCGGGCAAATTAATTTTCTAATTTTATAAAGATTCGAACCATTTTTCTTGTTTATTCAGAAAATTGTTCAGATGGCATTCTTTTGATAATATGTAAACCAGGTATAAATATTTGTAGCTGATTTCAGTAAAACAAGAGTCACCACGAGGAGGTTTCAGCTGTTGTCAGGCAGACGTCAACAAGACGACACACAAACGACACTCAATACTCAGATCAGCTACAATTTTGTATACTTTTTTAAGTTACATTATCGATTTTAAATATGTATGGTTAACAGAAAAAAAAAAAGATTTGTTAAGAAAGGAAATGAAGTTTATACAAACTAAGAGTCAAAGATTAAATTGAAAGTACTGATGACCATTATATTCCTTAGACCAAACCCTAGAACATTTTTTCGAACAATTAACTTACAAGATGTGATACTGGAAAGTTATTTAGGGCCGATTAATTTCTATACTAAAAGGACATTCAAAATGTCTTACAGATAATTTTGACCCACAGTCATAATACATATTTGAATATAAAATTTTCCGCTCCTTTTATTTTTGGAACAATAAATAGGGGCTTCTATTAAAAAAAAATTATTTTGACCTTGAAATGACGGCTCGAATTAATGGGCAGGTAGGTTTCACCAGGATAACCGGAACGAGATCACAAAAAAGTAACAAGCCAAAAGATCGTTAACAATTAGTAAGCAACAAAACATTAGCTAGGGCTGCGAGAATGTTTCGGCTGCCAACCCCAAGC
This sequence comes from Belonocnema kinseyi, assembly GCF_010883055.1. Lineage (NCBI taxonomy): Eukaryota > Metazoa > Arthropoda > Insecta > Hymenoptera > Cynipidae > Belonocnema > Belonocnema kinseyi. The sequence continues at coordinate 147,779,818 of NC_046657.1, forward strand.
CGGCTACTTCCACATGAATGCCACGGCAACGAATCAATTTTCAAATATATTAGGAGAATTACTGGATGCAATGCTCATTTGAATACAAGATACGAGCGACCAAAACTTCTCCTGACAGGTTGGCCTTTCGCGAAAACTTTGTCGTGAATTTAATAGAAATAAATATAGTAATCCAAAAAGACCTAAAACAACGAAGGCTTCAGATAATTGACGGGAACCTCCTCCTTAGAAAAAGTATCAGCTGAATAAGATCTAAAGTTCAGAATAAACTCCATTAGAAACTCCAGGGCCTGGAGGCCTAACATAAGATCAAATCTTATTTGTTTTCCAAATCATCTCTTTCGGTAGAAACTGTATCTGTTTTGTTTACAAGTTGAATTTAAAATTTAAAAAGACGATTTTTCCGCAAAAAAGTTATATTTTGAATTCGAAAATATAAATTTTCAACAGAAAAGTTAATTTATTTGATTTATTGAAGAGAGTGAATCGATAATAATAATAATATCATTAATATTTATAATATTTCATATTACATTTTTATACATATTTACTCATTTTTATTGAAAAATTAAATTTATGAAGTACTTGCTTAAGCAGTTGGCAAAATTTGAGGTTAGAAATGGAAGTTTCAATAAACTGCTGTGAACAACTTTTTAGAAATTAAGTAATCAATTAAACGGCAAGTGTGGATCTTATGAACAACGTTTTTAATATGTCACAAACACATTACTGCAAAATATAATTAAAAACACGACCGAAGTGACTGTCTCAATAATATAAACACAATTGCGCTAGTCACGTTAAAGTATCTGAAACTCCAACAGTCAGCGACAGCTTGCCCTGATTTAGGCAACTTCGTCAAGACCCAGTGGGCACAAAATTTAACGACGTCCTTACGACATTGTTATGACATCTTTACGACATCCTGTGTCCATGTCGTTAAGTCATCTTTATGATATCGTAAATATGTCGTATGAGATGACGATGTCTTTACGATATATTAATATTAAAAATAAGTAAAACATTGCCTTTTCTGTTAGTGTCGGAAGTTTCAAAAATACAAGGCTATAAAAATTATTTAGAAAGTTTTAAAATCGAAAAAAAATTTCGAACTTGGCAGCAGTTCGTTCACAGATATTAAGGAGTATTTTTTATTATGTTTTACTAATTGTATAACATGTCACAACAAAAAAAAAAATGTGGTAATAAATTCAAAAGAATTTCATAAATACGAGAAAATGTTTACTTTTATGACTCATGTTGGAATATAAAAGAAACTGGACGATATTTATTATTGCCCCAGTATTGGACGTACTTTTTACATTGTACCAGTAATGGTTGGTTCACCTTATTTCATGAAGCTTTAGGAGATTAGACAGCTTCGCTCATAAATTCTAAATTCACAAGTACGCTACGTCTTCTGTCTTGTATCAGTCTCAAACTGCAGATTTAACATGAAAAATTACTTGGACTTTTCACTATTCTTGCTTTTGCGTAATATTGCAAACTTCACTGCAAAGATAACTTTATGGCAAACAAATTCTCTATTCATGACAACATCATAAATTAATTATCAATAAAGTTACAGTTGGGTAAAGGTATAAAAACAGGGTCAACAGCGTCAATCTTACGACAGTAAACTTTGACTTGTTACATTGTGTTGAAAAGCATTACCAACGAGTCAAAGAAAAATCAGACAAATTTCCTAACATTTTCTGTGAATGTAAGGGTCATAAAAATTAAGAAATTAAAATAATTGTAGGATACAGAGTTAATTATATAACCGTAGCTTATCTTAGCCCTACATTTTTATAGAAAGCTCAGTTAAAGCTTAAAATAATTTTAAAAATTCAATTGATTTAATGACTCGATCTTAAAACTTTACTTCGTATTTCATTGTATTGTTTGAAATTTTTTACTTATTTCAAACTTTCAGCTTTCCATCACAATTTGGAGCTGAGATAAGGTTTTTCTCTATAATTAATTATGACAGCTACGCTTATATAAATTTTCTAATTTTTATGACACCTACATTCACAGAAAATGTTAAGAAATTCGCCTGATTTTTTTTCGCCACGTTGCTAATGATTTTTCAACAAAATACAACAAGTGAAGGTTCACTGTCTTAAAATTGACGCAGTTGACCCTGTTTTTATACCTTCGCCCAACTGTATCTTTATTGATAACTAATGTATGATGGTGTCATGAATAGAGAATTGGTTTCCAAAAAAGTTATCTTTGCAGTAAGGTTTGTTAAGTTCTGAAGAGATTTTTTTTACTGACTTATTTAAGGTTTAGTAGAGAGCTTAACATTTTAGAAAATTATAGTAGGTCTATTTGTAGCGACTTTGACTTTTGATAATAACATAAAAAAATATACCATTCTATATCCTCTATTAAGATATTAAGCCAGAGTGGGGAGTTTTTTTTTTAAGGCAGAACTTCCATAAACAGATTTAAATTTCAAATGTTTCAGTTTATGTTTTTTAGAGGACCTCTAAACACATTCCCAGGAATTTTATTTTACCTGCTTTTGAAAATACTAATCAGAAAATAATCCATTTCTAACGTTTCAAAACTGTTTATTGATATTTTAATTTGAAATAATTCATGATTTTCAATTATGGTTATACATGGTTTCAAAAGTTCCATATTGACCACTTAGTTGTTCAAAATTTTGATAGTTATCCGCGAGGAATGTATAATTATCTTTAGCAACATCTAGCAAAGAAACTATAAAGAGCGAGAGGGACATTGAAGAAAGAGAATAATAATACCTACTCAGTAGGCAAAAAAATTATGGATGTCCTAGAGACGTCTTTAGGACATCCATAAGACGTCTTTTATAACATTTCCTAGATCCTAAGAACGTCCCAAGAAAATTCTTGGGACTTTTATAACTCAGTGCGTAGTATTTAATTTAATTACCAGAAGTTTTTTAGGATCTTGTTGCCATCTTGCTTACATGCACCACTCTAAAATTTTTCAAGATTTGCTTTTTGCTGCCTATGGGAGTTTCATCGATTTCTTCTTGATTCAATAAATCAATGACGCCCGTGAACATGTTTATTTTCGCCCGTTTTGGAATGCCATATTGACGCATATATATTCCACGAAGGATTGTATTATTACGCTCTAATATCGCAAGGATATCACCGGTCAATGTTGATAAAACATATCGCTCTTCAGTTGGCATTGATGCACGGCCATGATTAAATGTTCTTAATTCAATTGGTTTATCGACAGGGAAAATGTATCTACGAATTTCGAATACCTGGTCCGCATTCGTGTGGGGAATAAGTCTGATAAAGCTAAGTTCTGCTGAATCATATCCAAATATGACTGAAGAACGATGCCTGCGAACGGGGGATCTGGACCTGACAGGAAGAAAAGGCTCAGCAGGAGGAGGAGACTTGATAGGAGAATAAGTTTTGCCAAGAGGAGGAGAACTGTGATGAAAATGAGCTCTGCCAAGAGGAGGAGTACGCTGATGAGAATCAGAAGGTACACAGCGAGGTCCAACAGGAAGAGGATCGCCATTAGGTAAGCAGTCAAACTGTAGACTCAAGTCTGCAACAAAAAACAGTGTATCAAGTTTTTCTTAAGGTATAATCAACACGAAATCATTTTCGTATATATTTTTGCAGATTGAAACTATAGATTCATCAAAGTTTTACACTATAAAAATGGTTGTCATTTCCCCATAAAAAAGTATGAAAATATTCCCATACTTTTGGATGTCCCATACAAGCATAGAAATTTTCTGTTGCTCACTTGTAAATTTCCCCTGCACATCTAGAATCCCATACAATAGTATGCGCATGCAAGTAAAGCGCGCATTTGTTGTAACCATTGTGAAAGGAGAAGAAGAACCAAGTGGGCACAAAACTATGAAAATCCCAAGGACGTCCTTGGGACGTTCCTAGGACGTCCTGTGTCAGGCGAATCAACGTCTCTAAGACGTCCAATATCCTAAAGATGACCTAAAGAAGTCTTAAAGACATGGACGTCCTCGAGACATCTTTCGTACTGACATTAGACGTTTTAAGAGCATCCCTAGACTGACCAAAAGACATGTCATAAAAGGTATCTTAAGGATGTCCCATAGGCGTCTCCAGGACATCCTTAATTTGTTTTCTTACTGGGAAGTAGATTATAATACAATCGTGGCGTCAAGCGTCTAATTCATACTATTTCAATTAAAACTTGCGAAATATTTTAAACATGTAGCAGTTAAACAGTTACATATCGTTAGTGTAGTTAGATTTAGAGCAACTAAACATTTTTTCACAAAAAAAAGGAAGCAATAGCAGAGGGGAAATTATAGACAATCGTCTAATTCGTCAATTTTTCAGTATGTATTTGTCAAACATTTTGGAGTTGTACCAATAAAACAGTTAAATATTTAAAGTAGACTAAGATTTAGTGCAATTAGACAGTTTTCAATGTAGTGTATCATAAGTAAGGTAGATGTCCAGTTTGAGCCGGTGACTCATTTTGTGCGAATTTTCAGATACTTCAACTAAATTCTTGGAAATATTAAAGGTTATTACACTAGCAATAGTTTAATCATACTTTAGAATGGATTAAGTATATTTTTGATATAGATTTTATAGACTGTAATGTTGCAGGTTTGGCCGTTGTTTAATTGTTTATTTATTTTTGTAAACTGCTTCTCTCCTCCTAAAGAAAACAGTCGCGAAACCGAGGCTCGACCAAATACCAACTTATCTTATTTTTTGTTTTTTTTTCTCTTTATACATTAATTCACATTCTCATGGGATCTTCATAGGGAGGAAGAGTAAGAGATATTCTTACTAATTTTTGTGGGGTTTTCTTTTTTTTTTAATCGTTTCACCGAGACGAAGAGGAAACGAAAGAAGGAGTGGTTCGCCTGACGCAGCAACTATCAGCAAGAATCCCTCATTCCAGATTCTGTATCTAGTGCAATTCAAATATTACCGCCTTAGATTTTCCGCAGCACTACTATCACCATCTCTTGGGCATGAGGGTTCCGAAATCTCCCTCCAATCGACATGGCATTGCGACAGCGCAGAAAATAAATCTGGATTTCCTGCGTAAGAGGGGGGAAATTGGGCGGCCTGTGTGTCGTCGAGAGAAGCGAGCGGTTACCCAGAGCTGCCAGATCGTGGATTCCGCAAAACAGAAGATGCATGATTACCACTGTGAGTTCGTGTGCAAGCCGAAAATGCACGATTTGACTTCGGTTTTCTGCTGTACGATGATTGCGATTTTGATGTTATGTTTTTCAGGTGTATATAGTACGAGTATTATTACTATACTATACTATATATATATTGTTAATTTTAATATTAGAATTATAAAATATAACATTAATTTATTAAATAGTTGACTAACTTTTAATAGAAATAGTTAAACTTTCCAAAAAAAACAAAACAATTAGTTTTCTGCAGAAAAAAAATTGAATAAAATACAAAAATTTAAAAAAATTTGTTAAATTTGTTTTAAACAAAAAATATAAATCTTAAAACAAAAAGTTAAATTTTTATCCAAAAGGCTAAATTGTATAAAAAATGAATGTTTAATCATAGATAAATTTTCGACAAAAAAGATTAATTTTCTTGTAGTTAAAAGAAATTAATTTTTAAAGAAAAACAAAACAAAAGTTCTAAAAAATAGTTAAATTTTCAGAAAAGAAATTTTTTCAACTAAATTGATAAATTATCAACCAAAAAAAAAAACAAAATTTTTAACAAAGCAGTTCGAGTTTCAACCAGAAAAATAGAAAAAAATAGTTAAAATTCTTTGAAATTTCTTTAAATTATTGAAATTAATTGAAAATTCCTTGAAATATTTTTAAACTATAATATTTCAAAACAAAATCTATTGAAATTTTGCAAAGCGCTTGAAAATTGCTTGAAATTTTAAAAATACCCTAGAATACTTTAAATCCTTTAAAATCTCATATTAAATTATTGAAATCAATTGAAAATTCCTTGGAATGTAGTAAAATATCCTGAGATGTATCAAATCCTTTAAAATATCATATTAAATTACTCTAATCAATTGAAAATTCTTCGGAACCTTTTAAAATACTCTCAAATATTTCGAAACGTTCAAAATCTTTTAAAAAATCTTGACATCTTTTTAAGATATTTAAGGTAATTTATAGTTTTTTTTAACAACCCTGCTATAATTATTAAAATTCTTTAAAATTCCTTCAATTAATAAAAATGAATAAAAATTTTAGTGAAATCTTTTTGAACATCCTCAAATATTCAAAATCCTTTGAAATATTTTAAAATCTCTTGAAAATTCCTTAAAAATTCAAAAATACCCTAAAATATTTTTAATCTTTTACAATCTCATACTGCATTATTGAAATAAATTTAAAATTCCTTTCAATCTTTTAAAATATCCTAAAATATATGAAATCTTTCAAAATCTCAGATAAAATCACCGCAATCAATTGAAAATTCATTGGAAAATTTTAAAATACTCTCGAATATTACAATACCTTCAAAATATTTTGAGATACCTTGACCTTTTTTTAAAGATTTTTAAACTACTTCTTTCAAATTCTTCGAAATTTCTTAAAATTAGAAAAATAGGATGGAAATTCCTTGACATCTTTTAAAACATCCTTAAATATTTGAAATCCTTAAAAACCTTTTGAAATCTCTTGAAAATTCCTTGAAAAGTTAAAATAAAATTAAAAACATGTATAATTTTATAATTATATAATTATATACAACAATCGTTTCAAAAATAGTTAAACTTTAACTCGATTAATTTCTATTACAACTTTAATTGAATAGTTTAACTAATCTACAAATAGTTAAGTTTGTAATGCTTTAAAATTTGTCTGTTTTCTAAATTGCAATCCGAAATAATTTCATTCAGAGTTTGTCCAATGGAAAAACATAAATTTAAATTTTGAACTAATTCAATTCGTTTATGATTATTAATTTGTTGTAAATAAATTTCCAAGTTTACAATTCTAAATTTGAAGTCTTGAACGCCATCGAGTTGGAAATTATTTTTATTGAATAGTTGAAAATTTTCAATTCAATTTTCAAATCTCTAATCTACAAACATTTCCAAGGTTGCAAGGAATTTTAAGTTCAGTACAGTAATTTAATATGAGATTTTAGAGGATTTGATGCATCTTAGGATATTTTACTAGATTCCAAGAAATATTCAATTGATTTCAATAATTTAGTATGACATTTTGAAGGATTTAAAATATTCTGGGGTGTTTTTAAGATTGCAAGAAATTTTCAAGAGCTTTGCAAAATTTCAAGAGATTTGAAAGGACTTTAAATATTTTAAGATGTTTTAAAATATGTCAAGGAATTTTCAATTAATTTCAGCCATTTAAAGAAATTTCAAAGAATTTTAACTATTTTGTGGAATTTTTGTTTTGTTTTTGCTTAAAAATTAATTTCCCTTAGCTACAAAAAAAATATTTTTTGTCGAAAATTTAACTATGATTAAACATTGATTTATGTATAGAAAATTAGACGTGGTGGAAAATAAAGTTCTTTTATGCAAAGTTCATGTATTTTATTAAAAATGCCTTTTTTCATATACAATTCAGCCTTTTGGATAAAAATGTAACTTTTCGTTTAAAAATTTTAATATTTTGTTTAAAACAAATTAAAAATTTAAAAAAAATTTTTGTCTTTTATTCAAATTTTTTTCCGCAGAATACTAATTTTTTTTGGAAAGTTTAACTATTTCTATTAAAAGTTAGTCAACTATTAATTAAATTAATGTAATATTTTACAATTATAATATTAACATTAATAATATATATATAATAGTAATAATACTCGTACTTCTTTACATTCTTTCCATTTCTTTCCAATGGGGATCGAGATATAAATAGAAGACCACTGAAGTCTTCCGAAGCTTTCAGATCGGCAATCATCTTACAGAAGAAAACCGAAGTCGAATCGTGCATTTTCGACGTACACATGAACTCACAGTGGTAATGATGTATCTATTGTTTTGCAGCTCCCAAACGGTAGGTATGGTGGGGGTAAATTTCATCCACGATCTGGCAGCTCTGCGGTAACCAATAATCGGTTGAACCTCGTACTGAACCTGCGTTTCAGTCGATTCTGTAGCCAGTGTGTACTTTTTGTGTATCTTTATTGTATAGTATTTCTGGGATGCTTTTATTTTAAAAAGAAGTTTCGATTGTTGCTGCTTCGTTCCTGGACTTTGCATGGTCGTAAGCTGGGCGGCTTTCCTTTCCTATTTATTTTCAATATTTCCTTTTTTTAAAGTGTTTGATTTTGGTGTTCTCATAATGGCGTCAGTAGACGCGGAGGTTAATTTTATAGAGCCTAACATTGTAAGCCTGGGATATATAAATAACAACTTCAGATTTACATTTTATAACCAGCGAATTATCGCTTTTTAAAGAGCACTCAGATCTGTCTTTCTTAGAGAATTTTAGGTGTCGCCCTCTGTGGATGATCAAACCTAACATTGCTCTCGGCTTGTTAGTTCGGGAGTTGACACGAGGTGTTGTTTTTCATCAGAACCCAGTAGGCACAAAGTTTGGCAACGTATTCACGACATCGTTACGACATCTTTACGATAACTTTATGACATCCTATGTCTCTGTCGTTAAGGTGTCTTTGCGATATCGTAAATAAGTCGTATGATCTGACGATGTCTTTACGATATCGCAAATACACTGAAACGACATGGACATAGTATGTCGTAAAGTTGGCGTAAAGATGTCGCAAAGATGTCGTAAAGATGTCGCAAAGATGTCGTTAATACGTCGCCAGATTTTGTGCCCATTGGGAACAGTGTTTATAAAATGTTGTAATGCGATTCTTTTTCTGTGCAGTAAAATGTATAAATAAAATAGAAACTTCTTTATTGGGGTCAATTTCGGGTTTTAAAATTTGGATCAGATTGAAAATTCTTAAAAGATTATGCTTATCTAAAACAGCGCTACGCTTATTTAAAAAATTATTCTCTCGTAAACTATTAATTAGAAAGGTTTTGAATAGCTTTCATTTGAAAGGGGGTTTCATCTTCTGCAATTCGACTTTTATGCAATTTTTGCCTCCTTCTGCACCGAAAGTTTTAATTGTAACAAATTTGTAAAGAAATTGTTTTAATTATATCTTTGCTTTAATTAGAAATATATATGTAATTAAATGTAAATGATACTTGTGATATTCTGTTTAGCACACAATAAAAAGAAAAAAATTGGGGATAATTGAGAAAAATTCGCTAGAAGCCTCCGTTTCTTTCCCCTTGAGACAATCACCAACAAACTGACAATCATCATGAAACTTAAATAATACAGTCTGTCAAGTTAAAGCGTGGGTGGCTTTACTCGCAGTCGGTAAGGTGTATCGACATGATTTTGGTGTCAAAATATTAAGAAGAGCTCCC
>NC_046657.1:147789325-147797133 GCF_010883055.1 Belonocnema kinseyi
GAAAGAGGGAGCTCTTCTCAATATTTTGACACCAAAATCATGTCGATACACCTTACCGACTGCGAGTAAAGCCACCCACGCTTTAACTTGACAGACTGTAGAAAGTTTAGTTTCTGCTTTTGTATTAAAGAAAACGTATCAAGTTTTTAGAATTTAGGATTAGGTTTGAGAGTTTTCAGTCATTAGTTAAATTAAATATGTAAACAGTACTTTATTTGTCGTCACCATAATTTTCCTTATTCGTGATACTATCTATTGTTTTAGTGATGACACCAACCAGTAAAGTAGCAGCGAAATAAGGGACAAATCCAATATTTTTGTTCCTGATAATTGCTATTCTCAAGCATTGAGAAAAATTAACGAAATTTAGGAAATACTGCCCAGTGGGCACAATATTTGGCGACGTCTTTAGGACATCGTTACGACATCTTTAGGAGATCCTATGTCCATGTCGTTAAAGTGTCTTTACGATATCGTAAAGACATCGTCAGATCATACGACATATTTACGATATCGTAAAGATGAGTAAACGACATGGACCTAGGATGCCGTAAAGTTGTCGTAAAGATGTCGTAACGATGTCTTAAAGACGTCGCCAAATTTCGTGCCCACTGGGTGGTTATATTCACATTTTCTGAATGAAAAATTATACTTCGATGCAAAAATAATCACCACTTGTAGAAATTTAATAATAGTTTGAATAAAGTAATTTTGTTTTTAACTTTTAGCAACGAAAATAGATGATTTAAAAAATGTATTATTGGGAATTATAGTAAATAACAAACTTTCACAATTTCTAGTAAATTTTAAATACGTATTTTCTACGAGTTGCAATATTTTTCAGAAAAAAATGTCGGATTCTTAAATAGTGTTACTCAAAGAATTTAGTTTGTGTTCACTTAATTCCAGTGATAATTGTTAATTGAGAAAAAATTATAAATTCCTGTGAGTATCCAAAAAGCTATAACAATTTAAGATTATGTTCATATGAATACCAAATTTTTTGTATTCATGTGAAAAAACACTATTTCGTTAGAAATGCTGACCATATATTTATGTTAAAATATCCCAATCCTTCCAAAAACATAAAAACACAATCTTAAATTCTTCGAACTCTTAAAGAATTAGAATGTTTAAATTGGACAATACAGGATTTCTATAAAGTACCTTAATTTCTTTAAATAGTGGCAGATTACTGATCGGACATGTTGGAACTCTAAAGAAGAATTTTTTTCAAAATGTTGCACTGCTCAAAATTTTTTAACTTAAATTTTAGGGCCCGAGCAAGGTTGCTCTGTGTTAAGACGCAAATTCCATATAAAAAAGGTAACTTTTCGAAATTGTGTCTTCACTAAAACGACATTATGGATTCTCTCAGAACAATTTCAGATTAAGTTTCTACTGATTTCGTACAAAATAAAATAAAGGTTGGAAGAAAATATTATTTGAGATAACATGCAAATTAAAATGCTAAATTTCTTATTTGCGCATAGTTTAAAATATGTACTTAAAATTATAGATGTATTATATTATTATATTCACCAATAAAATGTAAGATTGTTGCCAGAAATATTGCGAGAGAATAAAACATCCTCATCTTTTCTAATTAGATGAAAAATTATTAATGCGAAATAATGAAGAATTTTATTAACAATGTAAGCAATGAATATTTTAGTGCATTATTAGCTTTTGTGTAACAAATTCTACAGTCTTTATCTCACAGATAACATGTGTAAACTTTGTCCTTCGAATATGTTTGAATTTCATCAGAGTAGTATCAGCGAAGTAGCTTATTATCAGAGAAAAAATTTAGTAAATGGACCTAATAAAACTGTTATCACGATTTATTAATCATTTAAATTTTAGCAGATGTACGCTTCTTTTAAAATCTTTTTAAAAACCAACTTCCCATTTAAAACAGTAAAATGAGCTTAATAATAATAAATACCATGTTTCGTTTCAATTTTTTATGATATTTGCAACTCAGGAAATGACATAACTAAATCAATAATGTGAAAATTTAATAAGGGCATGTGATGCTTGAAAAATTATCGATTTTGCCATTGTTAGGTTCCCCCGGCTTTTTTCTACAATACTAAAGATTTTGTCTTAAAAATTTGAGGAATGATAGATAACATGCTTACTAACGTCTCTAAAATATTCATTTGTGGAAAAAATATAAAAAAACTTATTTGGCTGAATTTAAATAATGTGTGTATATTTTGAGGTTATGTTTGTTACAATTCTCCCAAGATTTACTTTCAAAGTACAAAAGATTTTTAGCCGAAAAATTGGAACAAGCAAAAAGCATAGTAACTGATGTCCCGGAATTTACCATGTTCGTAGAGAATTAGAAAAGTTTATTTCATAAATAATTTCTAAGGGGATAGCGACAGCATCGGTACGTTAGAAACCTACATTATTGAAATAGAAGAGAGCTGGAGACCGATCCTAACCACAAAATATTGCAAATGCATACAATTTTTATTTAGCAGAATAATTTGTTATTGTTATTATCACTCAAAAAAAGGTAGCGGGATGTCCGTTATGTTATCAGATATCATCTTTGAATTCAGTTTAAAAACATTTAAATGTTTGTGGGAAAAAACCAGGGGAACTAAACCCGATTTACCACACGACAAAGTGCCTTTAATCGGTGACATAGTTCACTATTTAAAGAAATTGAGTATTGTAAGCACTTTTTAGTTTTTATCATTAGATTTTCCAGTTTCTTTCTATTTGAACTAGACATTTTTTTCTTAATAGTTTTTCACGAAAAAAATGTAGCAGTTAAAAGTGAACAGATTATGTGTCTCTCAGGCTTAAGATGGTTACATCCCAACATGTCGAAGACATTTTTGTCAGAGTTAAATACACATTTTTGTGACGTAATTAAGTAATCTTCTTCGATCTGTATGCATGATTTAAGATATTGGGTAACGCTTGTTCTTTTACCCCACCATCAAACAACTGGGCTGCAGTCAAGTGCATGGGGGAGGGAACCACAGCTTCCGGTGTAATCCAAATCACCAGAACTTTGGTAAAAGTACATAGAACAATTTTCAGAGGGACTGGTTCAGGGATCGAAACTCTCAGAAATGAGGAAGGACATGTTTGTTTCGGGTTTAAAATCTCTGCAGCTCAATATGTCAAAGGCATTTTTCGTTAGAGTTGAAATGTTTTAATAGTCTGCACGGAACTGCCCCAGTTTACAGCGTGTCGAAAAAGTCTGGAAACACATTAATAACTGTCCAGATAAAATATTATTCAAATTGTTCAAGGTTATTCTCGAAGTAACTTTCAACGAGAAATTTAATGTTGACCTTCAATTTGGCCTTGAACATCACCTTCAAGATAATTTCAAGCATAACTGTGTGTTTTTGAATGGAAACCCCTATTTTTGACATCGACAATCGAAAAAGCGGTACATTTTACGTTTATATATTCACTGAGTTCATAGATCAGGTGTGACTGAGCAGGTCTGATGAAGGTCACTCTAATTCAAGCAAGGTCCGGCTTGGATTAACAGGCAGCCCTTTATTTCTTCAGATTAAGAACATTCTTAAAGTAACCTTCTACGAGAAAGCGAATAGTGGTTTTTAATTTGACCTTGATCTTAACCTTCGAAGCCTTTTCAAGGACAAATTTGTGTGTTTAAATGGGAATCCCTATTTTTAACATCAGCATTCGAAAAAGAGAAAAAATTTAAGTTAAAATATGCACTCAGTTCATAGGATAGTGTGGCTGTGGAAATCTAGTGAAGTTCATTCAAACTGAAACAAAGCCAGGCCTAGTTAGCGGGACTACTCTGTATTTTCTCAGATCAAGGTCATTATTGGAATAACTTTTAACGAGAAATCTAATGGTAACCTCCAATTTGACCTCACTCTGTTTTGCCAAGAGCATGTTCACCGTAAGTTTCGACACGCATTGAATGCAATTCTGCAGCAGTTTTCTTTAAGTGATAACAAGAAACCAGTGTTCTTCGCAAATCGTAGTTCGTAGGCACAAGACTCGACATTTTGAGGCTTGTAGTAAATACACTGGTATATCGAACTTGGGTTGTTGTCTACTGAAAATCTTTCTCAGTTGCTAGATCATCGACTTTTCTATTTCAAGGTAAGGGTAATTTTGAGTGAACTAATATCTTTGAGTTTTTTGTCTGATCAGGCGTATTGTCGTAATGAAAGGTGTTAGGGCAAAATATTAGAGTAATTTAATGGTGTTTGTTGTAAAAACTTTGAGTTTTGGGTAAGTCATTCAAAGTGTCATCGAGAACCGTCATTTGCCTAACCCGAAATATAAACGGTTATCATGGCTAAGTTATTGATCATTATATAGTGACGAGCTGAACCTTATTGTACAATTCCTTTTGGCACTTAATTATATAGGACTGCTGGTTTGCTATGCTTGTACTTGGCAACTAGTTAGCGTCAACTCAAACAATGTACTTTGCCATTTCTTTAAACCGTTGAACAAGTCATCAATTAATAAATACAAATAATTCAGAAAAGCAAAAAAAAACTGCAAATTGCCTTGCTTCAAGATTTTGAAGTAGTCAACACAGTGGAGTCAGGGTATTTGGTTTTGCTCAGAACCCGGTATCCAAAAAGACACAATGTACAAACTTCAAACAAGTAGTAAATTACTATTTAGGTATATGCAAAGTAAAAGTTTGTTGTTAGTATGTAACAATATTCATTAAAATAATTATTATAAAATTTAGTTTTAGCATTTCAAGTTTGTTGATTTGTCCAAACATGATCCTCCTATATAATATGAACTTCCATTTACTGTTCTAAAGATTGCTTTCTTTTATTGTCTCTATACTCACACTGAATTTCATAATTAGAGTGTACGAAAAGTGTCCTTGTAAGATATTTAGTAATGTATTTACTTATTTTCGTTATAGAATAATATTTTTGGGTTGGCCTCCTGTAATTAAAATTGTTGCTCTTTTTAAATAAATATTTCAATTCACGAGAAGCAGCGTAGTACAGATCCCAGTGGGCACACGATTTGGCCTTGTCTTTACGACATCGTTACGACATCTTTACGACAACTTTACGACATCTTATGCCCATGTCGTTTCGGCGACTTTACGATATTGTAAATACATCGTCAGACCATACGATTCATTTACGATATCGTAAAGGCACCTTAACGACATGGACATAGGATGTCATAAAGTTGTCGTAAATATGTCGTGAATATGTCGTGAAAACGTCGCCATATTTTGTGCCCAATGGGATATGGCGGTCCAGTATTGCCACTTTTTCTGCAAGCGAAGAAATATTTGCATTAATAGAATATCGATTGAAATGTTTTTTTTTTTTTAATGAATAGAGGAGTCTATACCGTGTCAAATAGAGACTGTAATTATTTTTTATACAGATATGGCCATGCCATCTGATAGCCTAACGTCAAAGCGATCTACTGAGGGATGACTCTAATAACACACTTTTTGCATATTTATTCAATACGAATGACGATGAAAGTTCGAAAGAAGTTGAGAAAAACATAACAATTAACAGCAATGACGATTTTATCACATCAAACACGACGGATACTCCTTAAAATTAATTTTTCTTGCTCCTGTCTCTGATGTGTTTCGTTGCGAATTCTCTGGCCGGTACATATGATTGCTCATAATGAATCATTATACAGACCTTTGCCCTCCAGACACCTTTTG
Organism: Belonocnema kinseyi; assembly: GCF_010883055.1. Taxonomy (NCBI): domain Eukaryota; kingdom Metazoa; phylum Arthropoda; class Insecta; order Hymenoptera; family Cynipidae; genus Belonocnema; species Belonocnema kinseyi. The sequence goes on from NC_046657.1 coordinate 147,795,018, forward strand.
ACCAAAACACAAATTTGCTGACATTCCACCTCTTTACTTTCCACAATATTTGTTTTGACACACGATAATGCAACGACACCCCAGTGGGCACAATAATTGGTGACGTCTTCACAACATCGTTACGACATCTTTACGACAACTTTACGACATCCTATGTCCATTTCGTTAGAGTGTCTTTACGATATCGTAAAGACATCATCAGATCATAAAATATATTTACGATGTCGTAAAGATGACTAAACGACATAGACATAGGATGTCGTAAAGTTGTCGTAAAGTTGTCGTAAACATGTCGTAACGATGTCGTAAAGACGTTGCTAAATTTTGTGTCCACTGGGTCGCTTGCACCTGCTGGGCACTCTACCCACTTGAAACTCTCCCTACTTAAGAGGCTCGCGTCTATAATGCACTACCGATTTTGAAAAATACTAGACTCTTCAGTGCGCACGCATGCGCGCGCTCACTTTCATGCTCATTTTTATAATTTACTCAATTTTCTAATAAAAATTTATTTGTTAGAATTTTCTGACCACTTATATTCTTGTTCACATATTACCTAACGTTATTTTAAACCCTTTTACCTTAGCACGTCCTAACTGCAGTTGCGTAATATTTTTTTGTATTAGTTGAAAAAACTTAATAGACGTTTTGTAAATAAAAACAGATTTTTAGGATAAACTGCGGTATAGAAATATATTAAACAATATTTGCATGTAACATAACAATGCTTTTTTTATGTTTTTTTAGTTACACACATTTTCAAATTATTTACAAGGAAAGAAGTATCAGCAGTTTTTTTTAAATTATATAAATTTTATGTTCACAATTTTTAATTTATAAAAAACAGTAGTATCCAAACGTTTGCTTTTTTAACGTCTGGCTTTCTTTTTGTTTTAAAACTTTCACATAAATCTGCATTCTTTTAAATCTTCTGCAGTTTAAAAATCTTCTTCATTTTCCTTTGATCTTTACTACATTTATAGAATTTTATGTTTTATTTTATTTTTTATTTTTTAATGTTACCAAATTGAAACATCTTGCTTTAAAATATTCTACTCTTTTTCGAAATTTAGGGAAATATTTGATGTTTCAAAATATTTTTGAATTTTTTCCTAAAGCTCATTTTTCAAATTGAAATTTATGTCATTATCTAGAATTTTTGAAATGGTCCTAAAATATCTTATAAATTTTCATTTTTTCTTAATCATTTCAAAATTCTACATATCTCTTAAATTTACTAAAATCTGTTCTAAAATTATATATTATTGCACGATGTTGCTTTAAAAACTTTTGAATACATTTTTTAAAGTTTCATAAAAAAATTTAAAACGTTTTGTTATCTTTTGTAATGATCTCTTAGAACTCATTATTAAAAAATTGTGTGAAAATTTCCTATGAATCTAAACCATTTATTTTTCCTTCCCTTGACGCCGTAAAAAATTAAGTTTACCTAAATTTAAATTACGTCTTGGAAAATGGAAATAATTGTCTTAAACTCTTCCATGTTTTTCTTTAAAACAATTTTAAAATCTTTAAGATTTAAAATTATTATTTTAAAATGAAATATTAACTGCTTAAAAGTTTCCCATAACTGTTTAAACAAATTTAATCTTAAAATCTTTCGAAATTATTAAGACGCTTCTATTGTTCTTATTCTGAAAATAAGTTTTTGCAATAATTTCATTTTGCTTATCTCTTTAAAAATTAAAAAAAAAGATGACCCAGATGTAAAAAAAAAGATTTTTTTCTTCTCAAAAACTCTGGAATTTTAATATGGTAGAAAAATGAGAGAATGTGTTTTATTCTGGTCATACGGTCCAATATAAATAAAAATAGATTCAGATGTCAATGAATCTTTATTCGTCAATTTTAATTAATATAACCAACGTACGTTTCAACCTAGTTGCAGGTCTTCTTCAAGGTAATACATCATCTAATATAAAAAATTTTTTTAACAATATGTAATACATTTGAAAGAATTACCAACTTCATTTAAAATAATAATAATAATAAAAATAAAATATTTTTTGAGTATTGTGTATAAATTTACCTGTACAATGTTGATGTTAAATCCAAAATAAGACATTTCAATTGAGCATAATTTTGGAGAGAGCCC
>NC_046657.1:147797233-147798899 GCF_010883055.1 Belonocnema kinseyi
TATTTTAAAATGTAGTTAACATTATTTAATTTGGAGCCTATTCTAATTTTGAGGCTTCAAAGTGTTAAGTTTTCAAATGATGTATACAAAAAAAAAAAAAAATTTAACTTTTGACGATCAGAAAAATTGAGCTCTCTCCAAAATTATGCTCAATTGAAATGTCTTATTTTGGATTTAACATCAACATTGTACAGGTAAATTTATACACAATTCCCAAAAAATATTTTATTATTATTATTATTATTTTAAATGAAGTTGGTAATTCTTTCAAATGTATTACATATTGTTAAAAAAATTTTTTATATTAGGTGATGTATTACCTTGAAGAAGACCTGCAACTAGGTTGAAACGTACGTTGGTTATATTAATTAAAATTGAGGAATAAAGATCCATTGACATCTGAATCTATTTTTATTTATATTGGACCGTATGACCAGAATAAAACACATTCTCTCATTAATGATATCAACGGTCGAAGAAAACTCACAGTGTGGATAAACTCCAATCACTGAATTCTTAATTGTAGAAAAATGTTAAGAAAAATTTATTGCACAACATAAAATAGTTAATTTAATAAAAAAAGTTATAATTGATTCTTCAGCTAGTTCGAAGTTGTGCAAAAATGAGTCATCTACCAATTAATTGATTCTTTCATAAATGATAACATAAAAACTCGAATTCAAATACACATTTTAGTACATCAGAATCATTTGAAAAATTATCTAATTGAAATAACATAATTTCAAATATAAATTAACTTTTAATATTCAAATTATAATTAATATTCCATTATGGAACCATCAAGTCAATTATTAAATTATGTTACTTTAATTTCGGGAACTAAGTTTTGATCTTTATTTACTTTAATAATCAGAAAACGTTAATAAGATAATAATAAATTTACCATTTTACAAAAGAAAAATCATTAAAATATAATTATGATACGAAACATTCAAATAACTTTGACTTTATATATATTATAATAACAACTTTTATTTATGAAAATTTTATTTAATCTCAAACTTTTAAACTAATTCCAGAAAATGTCACTTTTAGTAGAATCAGTTGATAATGAATTAATCAGTTTACAAAACGAGGTACTTTAAAAATAAATTGATTTATATTATGGAAATCATATTCACTGTTTCATTATATAACCTAATAGTGAATAATTAATTAATTTGTTACTTATCCATAAAATGTGAGTTTTGGTAAATAATTCAAATAATTCAAATAATGTTTACATTATATTCCCATTCAAATTTAAAACTGCATTTCTCTACATTTGATTTATTAATAAGCTTTTTAATTGAGTTAAAAAGAAAATGTTTGTACATACAATTTAGAAAATTGAATTTAAATACTCATCTCACAATATCGGAAGCACCAAAAAGATTATATAATTATAACACAAGTATTTAAAAAAAAGAAACTTTGATTATGAAATTAATAGTATAGTACAATATAGAATAGTATAGTATAGTGTAGTGTAGTGTGGTGTATTGTGGTGTGGTGTGGTGTGGTGTGGTGTAGTGTAGTGTAGCGTAGTGTAGCGTAGTGTAATGTAGCGTAGCGTAGTGTAGTGTAGTGTAGTGTAGTGTAGTGTAGTGTAGTGTAGTGTAGTGTAGTGTAGTGTAGTGTAGTGTAGTGTAGTGTAGTGTAGTGT
>NC_046657.1:147798999-147806164 GCF_010883055.1 Belonocnema kinseyi
AGTGTAGTGTAGTGTAGTGTAGTGTAGTGTAGTGTAGTGCAGTGCAGTGCAGTGCAGTGCAGTGTAGTGTAGTATAGTATAGTATAGTATAGTATAATATAGTATAGAATAAATAGTATATAGTATAGTATATATAGTATAGTATATTAAGATGAATAAATCAAAAAAATGGTTTAATACTTTGAAATTTTTAGTAACAGCAGCCAAGAATTATTATATAATTATATTTCGCTCAGCAACTCATTTTTCGTGTATATTATTTAGGCAATTTTCATTCGAATTATTTTATGACAGCTGTACATAGTGACTGAAATTATTAAAAAAGAAACTGCCCGCGGCAGGAGCACGTGCATATTGCGCGCAACTGTTTCTTCTCGCGCGCGATAATATATTTATATCGCGCTTCGTGTTCGTTCTTCGCATTTTCCTAAATTTGTTCAAATACCATTTAAAATTAAAGATCAAAGCATCGACAAATCTAATTTGCTGATTGTGAATTCTCTTTTGTTAAAGCTCCTTCTGCTTAACGAACATATTTTTATCACGTATCTCGTGCTTCGTCATAAATTTTGTCCAAAAGGTGACTTTTTCTACATTACGTTCAACACTATTATATCAAATTTATATTATATTTACTTATGTAGCTCCGCCTGGCACTTCTTATTTAGATATTGTAAAATAAAGTAAAAATTTTATTCATTATTATTACTTTAATCTTTGTTTTTTATTTTTCATTATATTTCATTGCAAGCTACCCTGAAAAATGTATCATTGCAATAAATTTATATTATTAAAATTTATAATAGTCTCAACAATAAATTCATTTTTTCCAAATGTTTAAATTTTCAAGTAAACAGCTCAGTTTTTTACGATGAAGGTTTAATTTCTGTAAACAAAATAGAGAACATGGAAAATGTAGAAAATATTAAATAGCCAAACATTAAATTCATACAAGAATTGTTAGCCTGATAGTTAAATTTTAAACTAAAGAAATGAATTTTGTGTCGGAAAGGTAAATTGGTCATCCAGAAGATTAATATTGTACCACAATAGACAAAGTTTAAACAAAATGCAGACATTTTCAACCAAATATCTGAATTTTTAAATAAATAAAGTGAATTTTAGAGCAAACGTGAATTATTCATCGACAACATATATTCTGTCACGAAAGAAAAAGTTTTAAAACATACAGAAATATTTAATCCAAGAACTGAATTATCATGTAAAGATGATAAATTTCAAACCAAACATGAAATATTTAAATTTGCAGTTATAAAAATTTATTTTTACGAAAAAAAAGATTTTTTTAAAAAATTGTTAAGGTTTTGACAAAACAGATGATTCTCCAATTAAAGAGATTAAATTTCCTTAGAAAAGAAAAATTTTTAGTAATAAATAAAATAGTTCAATTTTCAGATACAAATATTTATTTTCTATTGAAGAAAATAATAATTTCAAATTAAAGATATGAATTTTCAATCAAAAAGATTTTTTTTTAACAGAAAGATTCATTGTCACAAAATAAATGAACTTTTAACCAAATTTTGAATCTTTACAGGAATTTTCAACAGAATCCTAACATTTTCAAACAAAGTAATGAATCCTTAACAAAGAAAGATAATACAATTACCGAAAAGATTAATAATTTACCATCATTTTGGAACCTTTTATATTTAATTTGAAGTTTCCGGTCCAAACCTAAAATACTGAAAATAAGTGAAGAAAAAACGGCTGAAAAGAAATTTATAATTCAAATTATTGCTTTAAATCATGTTATGATATTAATTAATCAGAAATTAATAAGCTGCTCAATCATATCCTAAATAAAATATTTTTTTCGATACATTTTTTAGACTTAAGTATATTTTTTCCAATTAAACTTGTTGCCCCTGTCGAGGGAAATTTTTTACGTTTATTTGAGAGGAAAAATATTGCTATTGCACGGTTCAACGTCGTTTGCGCTTTTTAGGTGTTTTCGTTGATAATTTGAATTACTGCGTCTCTTAGTTCAATTTTTTATGGCTGAAACCATAAATTTTTGAATTATAAGGATACCTCACGAACCGAAACTGTATTTTTTTACCGTAAACCAGTATGCAAACGCAAATTAAAAAAAAAAGTTCCCAATAGGCACAACATCGTTACAACATCTTTTACGTCAACTTTACGATATCCTATGTCCATTTCGTTTCGGTGTCTTCACGATATCGTAAAGACATCGTCAGATCATACGACTTATTTACGATATTGTAAAGACACCTTAACGACATTGATATAGGATGTCGTACAGTTGTCGTAAAAATGTCGTAACGATGTCCTAAAGGCCTCGACAAACTTTGTGCCCACTGGGTTTCTTTAAGAGTTAGCGCGTCGTCAGACAACAGACAGACTGACCGACAGAAATTTTCGTAAAAACAATTTTTTGTTTGTGATATCGACTTATTTATCTAAAGAGTAAATAATTACGTAAATTGTAATAACAGCTCGGAAGAATTTATTGACCAAAACTCATTCCCTGAAACTGATTCTAATTAAATGTAAATATTATGTAAAATTATGTCTGCAAAATTTATATAGCGTGATCTAACGAAAAAATATGATATTCTTCATTTACAGTTTTAGTCAAGTTCTTCAATAAAACATTTACAGGTTTTTCTTCTAAGGAGAAAATATGAATATTTTCAATACTCTCATCATATTCATGACTGTTATCCTAAATTCTATAGGTAAAAATAATCATATAATATACCTACAATTTTCAGTAAATCTTTTAGGCTATACGAAAATCAGAATTATTAAAATAATTATGTATTCTATTTAAATTCCCATTCCCCTTCAAAGTTTATTTGAGTTTATCTGAAATATATGCTTGAATGTGAATTCGTTCCGGGAAATCCAGAATATGTGTTCATTAAAAATTTGAAATTGAAAGTGTACCTATGATACGGAAACGAATGGCTTTACGTCTTTATGTCATCGTGACGACATATTTACGACAACGTTACGACATCCTATGTCCATGTCGTTTCAGTGTCTTTGCGATATCGTAAAGACATTTTCAGATTATGCGACTTATTTACGATATCGTAAGGACACCTGAACGACATGGACATAGGATTTCGTGAAGTTGTCGTAAAGATGTCGTGACGATGTCTTAAAGACGTCGCCAAACTTTTTGCCCACTGGGTTCTTATGAAGTTGCCACAAAATGAGTCGATTCGTGGAAAGCTTCGAAATACGAGTCGTTGTTCCGATGTGGTGCTGCCAGAAACATGTAAACATTGTAACCAAAACATAGTAATGGGTAGACATAGAAATACTTTTAGTGATCAACTGAAAACCACTTTTTTTAATAAACCCTCAATTTTACCCAAACAAATTCCTTCAAAATTAAGGGACGCTCGCAATAGTTTTATCTTAAATATATTCTTGAATTTTCTGTTAACTATATTTTGCAGTACTTTTGTTTTTAAATGGCAGTTTATTGTCTAAGGATATTATTCTTTAGATGAAAATAAATGAGTCCGCAGGTGAAAAACTGTTCTTTATTTAAAACAACAGAATATGTGAATTTGTTTACAGAAATATTTTATATTAATGGATATTGCTATTAAATGGCAATATTCTGACAAGTAAATGTTTTTAGATTATTTAGTAGACTTAAAAAATATATATCTTTAAAGGTTAAGGTTTTCGCAGTCAAATCGTCATTCAAAATTTGGATTCAACTCATCGCTAAATAAAATAAATTATTCCTTAACAAGCTTTGGAATTCTCGTAAAATCATATGAACTTATTTGATTTTTTTTAATCCACTAAACTCCTTTGATATACTATACACTTGGTAAACCTATTAATTATCTTCTACACGTACCTCTGTCTTATTACTACTGAAATTATCTACTACAACGTCCGTCCCTTCCTGCTCTTTCTTCTTACACATCAACTTAAACTCCTCACCATCGGTACGTACTCATCCCTCCTCACAGTTGCATATTTCCAGTTCCTGTAATACCTTCTGACATGTCTGTTCATCTTTTCACAGTCCCTATCCCAACATGGTTCAGATATTTCTTGACTCTGCTTTATAAATACTTTCTTTTGCACAAACACTTTTGTTTACTCTTTCAGATCCTCCCATATCTCTTCAACCAACTCCCCTTCAGAGCATAGTTACCTGACTGCTCCTCTGCTCACTATTCCTTCTTATTTATTATCTTATCATTCGATTTCCATTCTGAACGCGGATATGAAGATTAAGCTAGAATTCGGAATGTTACTAGGAATTAGGATGGGAGGGGTTAGGATATAGTAACTCCTGTACGCAGATCACATAGTGTTGCCGGAAAAGGCAAGGAGATCTGAAACAAATAATGAATATTTAGAGGAGCTAACCAGATAAGAATAGGTGAGATATTAATCAGATGTCTAAGATTATGGTGTTTAGGAAAAATATGTAGAAGGGATTAGAGAGGGAAATGGAAATCAAAAGGTAGGATGGTGCATGATGTGAAAGTGTTTGTGTACATAAGCTTAATTTTTCTTAAAAATGGCGAAGTAGATGCTGATTCAAAAGACAGAGTTAGAGGGCAAATGTTTTTATAAGTAAAAACGTTTTTTTCATCTGTTCTTAAAACGAGAATTAAATTGTTAGTCAAGCTAGTGATAAGTATGCTATTATAAAGAGTGGAAGGAAAGCGAGAAAATAAATAGGATACAGTAGAGCTCTAAAAAGTGGACACTGGTATTTGTAAGGAATACATTTGATAATGTTAATATGAGTAAGATATGGAAAACGTGTTTAGGAATTCTGAAAGGGATTTGGTCATGGAATTATAAGGTGGTTAAGAAAAATGGCATTGGGAAAGAGAGAAAATCCAGGTTAAACAGGAATCAGGGGTGAATTATTCCACGGAGAGAACACAATATTTCTCTAAAAAAGAAGGGAAAGGAATTTAGGGGCTTATAGCGAGGATGAGGTTTAGCCCCATAAGGTTTTAATAGGTTTTGCGTTCCTAGGAATAAGATAATGTGTGAATTGTGTGGGAAGGGTATTGCAATGGTCAAGCACTAATTAAAGAAATGCAAAATAATACAAAGGGGCGAGAGCATCTGCAAAGATGGTGATAGGTCAGATTGAGAAAACACAAGGAAGAGAAAGGGCGAAGAAAAGTTTGTAAAAAGAAAAGAAAGTCGATATAAATTTATGGTATATATTTTAAATATCAGATAATTATTAGATATCATCCGCAAAGGCAAAGTTTATATAATACAGGAATGCTTCCCGTGCCGGCGTAAAATTTGACGTAAAACAGAAAACGCCCAAACACTAGACATTTCAGCCAATATCAGGCGGTTTGCGTTTTACATCTCGTACTAACGCTCCAATCGAACTCGAGTCTCCGGGCTCTAATTTATAGACGGAATAAAAAATATTCTAAAAGTTTTACAGAACCTCCATATTTTGCCCTTTTATGTTTACCCACTTTAAAAAAATCCTCAAGGAATTACTTCACGCTAATGATATATTGAGAAAAAATTTAAACTGGGTTTCTTGTTGCAGAGGTAACTTTACAGTTTGAATGCCTACCTAATGGTGATCCTCTTCCTGGGTTTCCTGGCTGCGCATATTCTTATTCACCTGCCGGATCTGTACCTCCTGGTGCAGCTCATTCTCCTGATAGACCTGCTTCTCCTGTCGAGCCTCATGTTCGTGACAGTTATAGGCCTCATCCTTTCAGATATCAATCTTCACTCATACTTGGATATAAACCTGAAGAACTTAGTTCCATCCGGCTCATTTCCTATATAAATTCGCAACGGGTATTTGAGATTCGCAGATACACTTTTCCTGCTAATAAACCAATTGAATTGAAAGTAGTATATGGTGCCTCTGCGCCCATGCCAACCGAAGAGCAAAACGTTCTAACAACAACCACTGGTGACATATTGGCAATATTAGTACGTAATAATAGAGTTCTTCGTGGAATATATACGCGGGATAAAAACATTCCAAAGCGGGCAAAAATAAATATATACAGCGGCGCGGTTGTCAAATTGAATCAGAAGGAAATCGAAGAAACTCCCCTAGGCCCCACGCACCCAATATCAAAGATTTTTAAAGTAGTACATGTGAAGAACATGTATACCAAAATCCCCCACACCATAAATAAATTCGGAAAAATATAAAAGTAAATTATAATATTTCTTTTGATTCCAAGTCGAGCAAAATTGATCTAAATATCTGGTAATCACATTTCAAAGTTTATGTACAACCCAGTGGGCACAAAATCTTGCGACGTCTTTACGACATCGTTACGACATCTTCACGACAACTTTACGACATCCTATGTCCATGTCGTTTCGGTGTCTGCCATATCGTAAAGACATCTTCAGATTGTGCGACTTATTTACGATATCGTAAAGACACCTTAACGCCATGGATATAGGATGTCGAAAAGTTGTCGCGAAGATGTCGTAACGATGTCCTAAAGACGTCGCTAAGCTTTGTGCTCACTGGGAATCGTTTCATTATCCTGTTTGTAATTATCCACTTATAATAAATTTCCTATGTGCAAAAGGGAACTTCAGTAGATAGAGAAAAATGTTTGCCTATCCACACGTTCCTTCAAAACGTAAAGGCTGATATGAGTGACACCGTCTGGTGTCCAGAATCCACTAATTAAAAGTATCGATTTGATAAGTGTGCTCATTAATGTTCTCGAATTCTTAAAAACCTCGACGTTTCGATTCTGAAATTTATGTACATTATTTTATTTTAAATTTATTATTTTTATTTTAGATCTTTGATAATTATACTTGATATTAAGTATCGTGTGTGCTGTAAAACATTGGTCATTTACTTTTGATATAAATAAATAAGTATTTTAATAAATGCAACTATTTAAAATTTATGAATTTTCAATGCAAGTGATTTTTAGGTTGTACGCATCTAAGTATCTCAGTACTGAATAAACATCCTTTCTATACCAATTTGTGACGACAGTGTCATCATCAGTTTTATTAACTTTATGCTTTAAAAGGAAGATAGGCTTCTTAATTTAAATTTTATGTGTGAAATGATGCCTGGAGTGGAAAGAATTGAACTGATGTAGATCAGAATTTAATTTATGTTTCGGCAATATACAAAAAATATAATATCCAC
>NC_046657.1:147806264-147818195 GCF_010883055.1 Belonocnema kinseyi
ATCTGAAAAATTGCACCCGCTTCCAGCGAAATCGCGGTAAAATTTCAACCATAACCACGTCTCACAACCATGAGATAGGTGGTTACAGTCTGTAAAGGAATCGATACGACGATCCAGCAAAAGCCTCGTGCACCCTAAGAACACGGAGAGACCCAAGGACAACCGTGTTCTGCATTTTTCCCGCAAGTGTTCTAGCATATTGCTGACACGCAGGGATGCTTTTTAGGCTATTCGCAAGTGAAATCTTGGCACCTCCAAGAGCGCCGATGATAAGGACGATCAGTTTAACAGAATATTCCGGGTACAATCGTTGCAACTCCCTTATATGGTCTCGATACCTCTCTTTCTTTTCATTCTCCTTGGCTATGATGTTTTTGTCAGCTGGTGCCGAAAATTCGATAACGAACATGGTCCGCTTCTAGAAGTCAAGAAGAACCATGTCAGGCCTCGAGTGAGCAACAGAAACAATTGTCGAGAATATTAAGTTCCAGTATATGTGGCACTTCCCATTCTCGACAATTAACTCAATTTCCCTAGGAGCATTTAGAGGAGCGATATTAAGGTGAATACCGTAGGAGTGACAGAGATGGTAATAAAGTACTCTTAGTGCCGCATTGTGCCTTTGAATGTAGGTCGTTCCCGCTTGTGTTGGACAACTAGATAGTATGTGAGCTAAATGCTCGGGGTGTGCATAGCACGCCCTGCAGCTATCATCGGGAATGTCTTGGCTCAAAATGTGGCGACGGTATGTTAAGGAGGAAATGACACCGTCTTGTCATGCAAAAATGAAACCCTCTGTACCAGACTTCAATCCGGGCGATTTAAGGAAAGCAAACTTTAGCTCCCAAGACATTGACTGATCCTTCACATTTCTGTGAAAGATACCGTGCATCCTCTTATCGAGGTGCTCTTCACGAAAGTTTTTCTCTTGTGCTTTCTTAATCTGCGCTTTCAGGAGTGAGTACTCGAGATCGCGTCTCTTCCATTTGCAACTCTATGTGCTGTACCCAGAATAATCCTGTTGTGAAGACATTCAATACTCAATATTCCGCGACCCCCTTGACGGCGTGAGATGTACAGACTTAAGATGCATGCGCAGTGCTCGAGATAGTGGCAATAATGTAAGGCAAAAGAGGAGTGGGCTCATGGTGTCGCCCTGAAAGACACCTCTCTGAAACGTGACCTTTTTAGTTGTCACACGATTTTTGCCAGATGAGATAGTAAATCTGGTTTTCCCAAGCGGCATCAATCTCTCTATGCACCCAACTATTAGCGGTGAACCTTTAAGATTTCCAAAACACAGATGATAAGTCTATGGGATGTAGAATCGAAAGCTTTCCGATAATCAATCCAGGCCATCGACAGGTCACGCTGGTAGAATGCTATATCTTTGCAGACACATCTATCGATGAGCAGGTTCTCCCGACATCCGGCTACGCCTTGCTTTGAGCCTCGTCGTTCATACATATTTTGCCACACAGGTTCAATTGCCCGAACAATCCTATCATTTAGGATAGCTGTGAATATCTTATAAAGCGTGTTCAGACAAGTTATTGGCCTGTAGTTCTTCGGGTCAGCTAAGTTGTCTATTTTTGGCAGGAGTATTGTGCGCCCTTCCACCAACCTCTCTGGAATCGGCTCTTCCGACTTAAAATATGGGGTGAAAATACGGGCCAAATGCTGATGGGTTGAAGAAAACTTCTTCCACCAGAAGGTTTTGATACAATCTGGTCCCAGTGCGGAATAGTTCTTCATCCCTCTTAATACTTTTTCGATGATCAGCATATTTGACTTGTTAAGTGTGTGATAACGGGTCCGTAGTTCGCGCGCGAACTTTCGAACCTTGGCGGTAAAATTCCTGCCAGATGTTATGCAGTCAATCACACATTGAATGCGGGACGCGTACTGTCTTGCCCAGCCTATCTTTATGGCAAGTTAATGCATCCGTCTTTTGGTCTTATGATCAGCCGTTGGTTTTGTTTTACGGTTCGCATCGGCCAAAGTTCTCGCTGAATTATACACACAATAATTGATAGCCCAGAGGTCGGATTCACCGGAAAAATGTCCACGAGGCTCGTCATCCATTTCAGCCAGATCTTTAGGCTTGAGAGAAACCTTGGTGTTGATGTTTCTCCGGGTCGTAAAGCATCGCTCTTCATCTATTGAATGCCTGCCCGCGGTTGGTCTCAATGTCGCTTCTCTTTCTTTATTGCCGGCTTGTTCTAGCTGTGGTAGACTAGGCGTTTCGCTTACATAGTCTTCCTGTATCTCTCGTACAGTTAAGCGAGAATTTATATTGAGTAATACTCGCACTCGTTCTACATTTTGCGGTGCTTTGCAGGTTTTCATGTTTTGTTGGTCATTGAGCGCAGTTTGACGCCTGTTATTTTTATTTTTAAGGACATTTTGAAAGCTCTATCGGTTGTAATATAACGAGTGAATGTATTCTCTTTATATTTTCCCCAATATAATTTAGTATTTTAAACCTTTACTTTGTCAGGCCAGTTTAGTCTTTCTGTTTTTCGTAGTTCTTTGGCGTCGTTAGATGTCTTTTTATTGATGGTTTTTTGGAGCAGTTGGGCTACTTGTTTTTTGAATAAAATGGGGCAGCTTGACCCATGAGTCCTTGGGCCAGTTCAGCCTTTCTATTTTTCTTAACCGTAGAGCGCAATTTGACGCTCAGACAGATTTAAACCTTACATATATTTCCCTTTCTAACCTTTATCGGGGCGAAAAGGCACCCCTGTGGCTGCCCTCGCGGACTGCAGGAACAGAATGGAGCCTTTATGAAGTACCCATAAAGACCCCACTGGGTCCCCATTCGGTCCTTTTTCAAAAATTCAAAAAAAAAAAACAGCAAGATCAACGAACCAAACATCAAAATTAAGGTATGTCAATGATCGGGTGAACTTTGGCAATGTTAGACGGTGATTCAATTAACTAATGAAAGTATAGTCAGTCATTTAAGAAACCGGTGAATCAAAGCACGATTAGTCGTTAATTCTATCAACTAAGGTAAGAGTAATCAGGGACACAATCAACTAAGGCAAGGATCCCGATAGCTGAAGTATGACCAGTTTGTAATCAGGCATACTAAGGCAGCTTCAGACAGTGATCGAATCAATTAAGGCAAAATCAGTAGTAGCTGCGTCGAACTCAGGCACGATCACTCGGTGGTCCTACCAACGAAGGCCTGGTCAGACCCGAACAGCTGAGCAGAATTCTTTATATATGATAATCCACTGACCTTACCTAACTCAGTTCGACCACTGCCCAATCTTGCCTTGCTTTGTAGGATCGCAGAATATTCTGTGATGTCATTTGCACATCGAATAATCATAAGCACCTATCCCCTATTCTAATTTTAATCTGGCTTCACATTTCATTTTTGATAAACGCGTGTTTTAAAAGATATAAAATAATTTCGAAGAATGACTTAATACAGAAAAGTAAACAAGGTCGGATTAAGGATCGACTGGGCATTTCCATCTGACTTTCAGGTTTGGCCTCATTCCAGGCTTCCGTGTCAACATGGATTTGGCCCGGGTAACATTTTTTGATCAGGATCTGATTTAAACAAATTAGAAAGATAATTGTATTTGTATGAAGATAAATGTTCATGAAAGAAATGTGTTTCTGTTATTATTATATATTATTAGTTACTAAAGTATTTTATATAATGTGTGGATGGTTTCTTTTATGTAATCAATTTCTTTAAATATCTACTGGAATTTAAACGCTTGTAATATCATATTCAATGAATCACAGCTCGTGTTTACACAAGATTATTAATATTTAGCATAGATATCATTGATTCAGAATAAAAATACTAGATTAATAATAAAATAGCATACAGAAAATTGTAAGACAATAAACAAAGCAGAATGATAGCAGGATTCGCAATAAGATTCTGTAGCGGAACTTTGAGGTTTGAAAGAATTCGAGAACACTAAAAAAGTCTTTATAATTAGGTTGATCCAAGGGTAAAATAAACTATTTATATTTAAAGAAAGTCTTGGTTCAATTTCAATTCAGTTGAAGTCTCAATTCAGTTTCAGCGAGAATGCCAATACAATTAATTCTATTGTTCAATTAGTCTGATGGATTTATGAACTGCTTCTGAAACATTATTGTTAAAAGGAAGCTCTTCATCAAAGAGCAGTTTTGAGGTCATAAACTTGTACCGCCCTGAGGAGATCGTTATCATCAATATTGTGCTCATAGTTTATCGTTACCGAATCCACGAAAAAGATATTATTGAAGACTTTTAAATTCACCAAGCGGGTCAAGAGTTGACCTCTGAGGCAACACAGATGTTGAAAAAAAAACGCTAAAGTATTTATCCTTCACTTGGACTTCATGTCCTGAAAGGAAATACGACATGAGTCCCCGGAATCTGTGTATCCTCAACAGAACGTCGGGATCGTATATATCAAGAGCCTTTGAGGATGTTATGTAAAGCGCGACGAATTGGTGCCACTGTGTCACAGGGTGTGTAAAAGAGAACAGAATACTTATGATGGAGCTTCTGCTTAAGAATCCATGCTTCTTGTCAATAAAGTTGTTGGTTCAAACTAAATACACATTATCGATGTAAATATTTGTAAACTTTTTCTTAGCTTGAGGAAAATAACTCTTCTAGATGAAGATGTTGAATATTAGATGCATCGAAAGGATCAACAATAAGAAACAAGGCTTAATTATTTAGAAAAGTACACCATCAGCACCGGCACCTTCAATGAATTTGAGATCTAATAATTTGTACTTAATTTCAATCCAACTAATTTGAACGCTAGACCAATTGTCTCCATCATTCGTTGAAAACTGGAAACAAATTGTGAACACCGCACTATAAACAGACTCAATGTTTTCGAAGTTGTTTGTGGATGTTTCTTGGAATTCCTTTTTATTCAATTGTGTAGCTTTGCTGCATATGTTTATTTGCGCTTTTTTTAATTTCATTAATACGCCCGTATAATTCCTAATGTGTGTGAAGGATTGTCGCTCACATGTTATTTACATGTACCACTCTATAATGCTTTGAGATTGGTTTATTTTTGCCTATGGGAGTTTCATTCAACTCCTGTCTGTTCAACTGAGCAACTACACCGCTATCCATGTTTATTTTCGCCCGTTTTTCACGGCCATTAACATGCGTATACATTCCCCGAAGAATACGGTGGTTCCGTTCAAATATAGCCACGATGTCACGAGTGGGTGTTATTAAAACAGTTTGTTCTTCAGTTGGCATGGCCGCAGGGACATTACGTTCTCCTCTTACTTGAATTGGTTTATCGGAAGGGAATGTGTATCGTTGAATTTTGAGTAATTTGTTTGGATTCGCATGTGGAATAAGCCTGAGAAATGGACGTTCATGAAGTTCAAATCCAAGTATGAGTAAAGAAGTATGCCTGCGAGGAGGAGATTTGGGCCTCACACGAAGAGAAGATTCGGCAGGAAAAGAAGACGTGTTAGAAGGATTAGATCTGCCAAGAGGCGCAGGCCTGTCAGGAGCATCAGAAGCTGTGCGGCGGGGGAATCCAGGAAGGGGGTCCCCATTAGGTAAGCATTCGAACTGGAAACTCAATTCTGCAATAATAATCAGGATATTAATTTCTTCTTAAAATGTATAAAAATGAGTATAAATTTCTACACAAAAAGCCTTTAATTCCTAAAGATAGCTTTCTTCAATTTCTGATGTCTTTTCCTTTAAAATATAGAGTTCCGTTCAAAACACCAAGCTTAAACGGAAATTCTTAACTATTCTAGGATTTCCTTGAATAAAATGATTTTTCTCAAAATATCGGATTCGTTGACAAAATCAGAATGTTACCTTAAAAGTAGATAGCCCTTTTTGAGAAATAATTATTTTCCTTTTGAAATATCGATTTTTTCCTATAAAGTACAAACGTCAGGTTACATTCTCAAAACTTGCAATAATACTGTAAGATGTATGGTTGTATGACTATTTGACTGTATACTATGTTTATAGCAAAATATTGTTAATAGATATGGATATGTCTATGTGTAACTGATAAGAAACCCTATAGTGGGGAGAAGAACGAGTGAGGTTTGACGAGGAAGAAGGCAGGCAGATTGTAATTATGCGGATATCGGTACTGACCCATGATAGATATTTATTCTTTTATTCGCTAATAAATTATTATCCGGTTATTTAAAACTGAGTCTTCTGTTTCTTGGCCCTTTCCTGATGCGAAGATTGGACTGGGTTAAAAATATTTACTTTAAAACATAAAAAATTTGTTATAAATATCCATTTCCGTTGAAATGATCGAAACATAACACATTAATTGATGATTTCGTATGTGGAAAATCTAATTTTTAAGCTTTTCATCTAATTTTAAAATACCTTATGAAAAACAACAATTCTTTTAAAATAACAAAAATTTTGAGTGCTACGATTTCTTATCAGAAGTCTTGGACGCATCTATAAACCAAATAATTCGATCAAACTTGGTTACACTTGAAGTTATTTGTATTTGGACATAGTCGAAAAGTTTCATAAGAACTATAAGTAGAACTCTTCTAGAATGGACATAAATCTGATCGGACCTTTCGAAACGAAAATTTTTGGGTATTCTGAAAGCACTGTAATTCTTTGAAGTTTTATTGGATTCAAACGTGTCATCAACGTGTCGTGTTCCGGATTTCTAATTAGAACCCCTGGCAATCTGATTTGACAAAGTCGAACAGGAAATTCGTCAAAATTTTTTCAGGTGCAAAATTGAGAAAAGATGAAGAAGATATGTGAAGTTAATGTGCAGAATTAATGGAAAAAACATGAATTTCGCGACCAAATTTAATCAACCATCCCAAAACTTTGCTATTGTAACCTGAAGAAAGCAATACAAATTTCTAAAAAAGAGGAGAAAAAATTATTTTTTAAATCAAAAATAGAGAAGAGGAGAGAAAACTAAGAAAGCAAGCAACCAATAGGAACATTTTGTAGTGGTTGTCCATATTTGGTCGTTAGATTCTTGGTTTTATTTTCAGAAATTCTGTACATTAAATTAAGTCTTGGAAGTTTAATAGGAGATTTAATTTGATTTTAATCTCACTTGAGTTCCTTAAATTTTAATTTATCTGACTTGAATTGGAGGTAATTTCTATTTCAGGTATGTTTATAACCGGTTTGGCTTTTAACGCTCACTTAATCATCGGCTGTTGGGGAGAGAGTACCGTAGTTTTGTTGCTGTTTCTGTCTGTTTGAATTTTCTTTTATAATTTTTTTTGCCTTCGTTAGGGTTCTGTATGCATGCCAAAACGTTGGTAATTATTTTTAACAAATGTTTTTATTTTATTTTGAAAATAATAAAAAAGCCAAAACAAGTAAAAAAAGAAAATGAATGGGATTTTGTTGGTTTCCTTCTCATTTTTATTTTTAATTTTCGTCCAAAGAAGTAATTTTTTTATTTTCATTCCTAGGAAAATCTGTTGCTTCTTTTAGATTAAAATAGGCACAAACAAAACAAATCCTGATTTGCACATATTTACCAAAATCTACCTAAAATCATAGATGTATTATATGATTATATTCACCAGAAAAGTTGAGGATGATAACTGTCGAAAATGTGACGAGGGTATAGAAAAACTTCATCTTTTCTAATTCGATGGAAAAATTATTCATGTATGATTGAAAATTTTTACTAATACTGTAAGTAATGAACATTCTAATTCGTTCTGAGATTATTCACAATAAATTTTACAATCGTTATCTCACTGGTAATATAAATCAGACTTGTTCTTCTGAGATACTTACATTGCATGATAATCAGTTTCAGGGAAAAAATTCTTTTTTAAATGCATTAAAACTGATATCTCAAATTATATAATCATTTACTTTCTAGAGAAATACAGTAACACTGTATTTCTCTCTCATTTCTATTTTTAGAAAGCTAATATAGTTTCTTCACCAGTTTTTACCCTTATCCTTATCTTTTTATGATTTCTATCATCCCGGCTTTAGAGTAGATGTCGTAACGCAACTTGAAGATAGTAAAATAAAAACTTAATACCGTTTACTTTGAATTAAAAAATCGGAACTTTAATTAACAAATTGTTTATCATTTCTGTTTATTCAAAGATAATATTGAAGAAATCTCTTTGTAGTATAATTATTTAACAAATTATATTGATTTTAGGAATATAATAGATTATTTCTATTTTTACAGAATTAAAAGCCTAAGCTTCGCCAGACCTGTTTCAATCACTCCTCATATTGGGCTTCAGTCAGGCTTTTCATGGTTAATTGTCAATTATTAATCATAATTATGCGTAATTATCTTGAAAAGGGCTTCTTAAATAATATTATAATGATAATGATACGATATCATTCACCACACAGAAAAAACTGAAGTTTCCATTGGAACCCATTTTTGGTTCCAAAGAAGCTGCAACAAAAATGAACCCCACTTGCTGAAAAAAAACCCAAAAAGATAAATGAGCTCCAAATGATGCCACATGGGGGTTACCCGATTGGTTACTGTTGGCGGGCTGATTTTGAATAGTGTCTATATTCCAATGTGATATTTATAATAAACAATGATTAGGAATCGCATTAACAGTAATTTTTTAATACTAAAATAAGATTATAAAGTAACGGAGAGAAATTTAATTCGATTTTAATCAAAAAGACGTTGTGAATTCCGAGTTCAGAGAAAGAAAGGTTTTTTTTAGCTCAATGATTAATCTTATCTCTGTTCAGTTCATAGGTTTCATTTTTATATTCTCATGAGAGAAGGTATGCCATTTTGGATAAAAATTCAAAAAGTGGGCACATTTTGAATATTCTGGAGAGCACTTTTTTCAAAATTCAAAAATTCTCTGTACTGTTATGGAGAAAAGTCAGGAAAATAAAAATGTTGCTTATTAAATTCCCTACCAGATTATCTCAACAACTTTTAAATTTTCTTGAAAAATTAAAAATTCAAATTTTGATAGCATACAAAATGATGAAAAATTCAAAAATTACATTTATCGGCCAAACTGTGCAAAATACGGTAAGATATGAATACACTAAAATTGTGCATTCTAAAAACGTCTACAAATTTGTTTTCAATCACTTTTTGATAGGATACGTATTTTTGGCTTTTAAAAAATGTGCTCGCTGCATGGGTTCATTCTTATCACAACTTTTGTCTTTTTATTTCTTTTTCATCTCATGTGTGGAGTTTCAACAAATATAATTTTTTTATGTTTTAAAGCTATTTTTTTACTTTTCAAATTAAAAACAGAATTATAAAAAATGTATTCATGGCAAATCAATTACTTCTATATTCTTATCAGAGAAGGTATTAGATTTGTATAAAATTTGGCCCCCGTAGTTTTTGTCAAAAAGTCCCCGTTTTGAGACCTCGTCAGTCCAAAAAACAGATTTCTACGAATGTGTCTATCTGGGTGAGGTGTCTAGAACTGTGACGCTGGGATACCGGGCGACCTCTCAGAGTACGCAGCCTTATCCTTGCATGCGGGGCTCTACAAGGATGGACGAACCCCTTTCCATAGCTTCTCGTGGGAACAACAATGACAACACCAAACATAGTTGTAGTAAGTGCAGTTCAAAACAACAGAACGCGCAGGGCTCCCGACAATGGGTCGGCCAACAATACCGACCAATATAGAGCAGGGGGAGCCAATGAAAATGGATTTAATACGATGGATCGGCGGGATCTCGCGAACTTTGGGTGGACGGAGCGACTGAATCACAACTTGCTAGAGTGCTACGATGCGAGTATGGCCCGTGAATGGGGTTACATGGCACGGCTGCATGCTCTGTGGTGCGAGAAACACCCGGAGCTATCGCACTTTTCGCAGCAACGTCTGCGAAACCATGCTGAACTACTCCGTAAAAGGGGCTATGTAAGCGGAACGCCTACTCTACCACAGGTAGAACAAGCCGGCAACAAAGAAAGAGAGGCGATACTAAGACCAACCGCGGGCAGGCCTCCAATAGATGAAGAGCGATGCTTTACGACCTGGAGAAACATCAACACCAAGGTTTCTCTCAAGCCTAAAGATCTGGCTGAAATGGATGACGAGCTTCGTGGACATTTTTCCGGTGAATCCGACCTCTGGGCTATCAATTATTGTGTGTATAATGCAGCGAGAGCTTTAGCCGATGCGAACCGTAAAACAAAACCAACGGCTGATCATAAGACCAAAAGACGAATACATCAATTTGCCATAAAGATAGGCTGGGCAAGACAGTACGCGTCCCGCATTCAATGTGTGATTGACTATATCACATGTGGCAGGAATTTTACCGCCAAGGTTCGAAAGTTCGCGCGCGAACTCCGGACCCGTTAGCACACACTTAACAAGTCAAAGCTGCCGGCCATCAGGTAGCATATTGTTGAGAGAATACGGATACTCTGGGCTAAGAGAAGTCTAGAGCGGAGGGAGAGGTGGGTTAGAGAAAATCAACAGTTTCTGACTACGAAGTTCCGCATAGACTGGACGAAGACTCAGTAAATATAAATAGCTTCAGGGCTATTTACACAATACTCCTGCCGAAAATAGGCCATTTAGCTGACCTGAAGAATTACAGGCCAATAACTTGTCTGAACACACTTTATAAGATATTCACAGGTATCCTAAATGATAAGATTGTTCGGGCAATTGAACCTGTGTGGCAAGAAATGTATGAACAACGAGGCTCAAAGAAAGGCGTAGCTGGATGTCGGGAGAATCTGCTCATTGATAGATGTGTCTGCAAAGATGCAGCATTCTACCAGCGTGACCTATGTATGGCCTGGATTGATTATCGGAAAGCTTTCGATTCGAGCTCTCATAGACTTATCATCTGTCTTTTGGAAATCTTAAAGATTCGTCCGCAAATAGTTGGGTGCATAGAAAGATTGATGCCGCTTTAAAAAACCAGATTTACTATCTCATCTGGCAAAAATCGTGTGACAACTAACATGGTCACCTTTCAGAGAGGTGACTTTCAGGGCGACACCATGAGTCCACTTCTTTTGCCTTACATTATTGTCACTATCTCTAGCACTTCGCCATTCCGACGGGTACTTGTGCGGCAAACCTGCAGATCGAAAGTACAAGGTCACACATGTATTTTACATGGACGATCTTAAAATCTATGCTAAAAACAGAGAGCAACTGCATCTAGCTCTGGGGATTGTCGAACGATATACTAAGGAAATTGAAATGGAATTTGGGTTAGAGAAATGCGCCAAGGTTTATTTGAAGCGAGGAAAACCTAATGGCATCCCTGAAGATCCTGAGCTCGTTAATAGAAGCGCCATACGACACCTTTGCACTGGAGAGACTTATACATACCTGGGCGTGCCACAGAGCCGCATTCAGGATGTGCCATCTATAAAAGATACTCTCCGAAGCAGATACAAAAGTCTCATTCGACAAGTTTGGTCTTCCGAACTGTCGGCGAGGAACAAAGTATCTGCAACGAACATGCTTGCTGTACCGGTACTACTCTATTCATTTAAAGTAGTTCTATGGACGAAGAACGAGCTCAGATTTCTTGAAATCGGGACAAGAAAGGTTATGCACATGAACAAAAGCATGCATCTTAAGTCTTCCGTTCCGCGACTGTACATCTCACGCCGTCAAGGGGGTCGCGGAATATTGAGTCTTGAATGTCTTCACTACAGGATTATTCTGGGTACAGCACATAGATTTGCAAATGGAAGAGACCCACTTCTTAAAATGGCCAGGAATCACGAAGAAGTGAGCAAAGGAGCATTTCTGTACAAATCAGCGGAGGAGGCTGCTGAAACACTCGGACTTGACTTCAGTATTAGGGGTGAGCAAAATGCGTCAAATCTTATCTAGCTTGAGTACTCACTCCTGAAAGCCCGGATTAAGAAAGCACAAGAGAAAAACTTTCGTGAACAGCTCCTCGATAAGAGGATGCACGGTATCTTCCACAGAAAT
>NC_046657.1:147818295-147860268 GCF_010883055.1 Belonocnema kinseyi
CTCACGCGGGAACGACCTACATTCAAAGGCACAATGCGGCACTAAGAGTGCTTTATTATCATCTCTGTCACTCCTACGGCATTAACCTTAATATCGCTCCTCTGAATGCTCCTAGGGAAATTGAGTCAATTGTCGAGAAGGGGAAGTGCCGCGTATACTGGAACTTTATATTCTCGACAATTGTTGCTGTTGCTCACTCGAGGCCTGTCATGGTTCTTCTTGACTTCGAGAAGCGAACCATGTTCGTTATCGCATTTTCGGCACCAGCTGACAAAAACATCATAACCAAGGAGAATGAAAAGAAAGAGATGTATCGAGACCTTATAAGGGAGTTGCAACGATTGTACCCGGAATATTATGTTAAACTGATCGTCCTTATCATCGGCGCTCTTGGAGGTGCCAAGCTTTCACTTGCTAATGGCAGAAAAAGCATCCCAGCGTATCAGAAATATGCTAGAATACTTGCGGGAAAAATGCAGAAGGCGGTTTCCTTGGGTCGCTCCGTGTTCTTAGGCTGCAAAAGGATTTTGCTGGATCGTCGTATTGATTCTTTTACAGACTGTTACCACCTATCCCACGGTTGTGAGATGTGGTTGTGGCTGAAATTTTACCGCGATTTCGCTGGAAGCGGGTGCAATTTTCCAGATTAGCACCCGCTCTCGGCGAAATCCTGCGGTTGTCCTTATGACAAATTTTTAATTATATATATACCTAAAAAAATCAATAAAGTTACTAAAAATAAATTGAAAATTTTGTTTTTTCTGAAGTCAAAATTAAAAACGTTTTTTGCAATAAAATCACAATACTTGTTTATCTTCCACTCGAAAACTCTATTTTAGGATTAATAAATTACTTTTCCAGAATTTCCCAATAATTATTTACTACAAATATATTTTGAATTTCTATATAATTTAAAATGCCCGCGCTGAAAGCAACAATCCATGTTACTGTGACGACGCATGCGCAGTTTAAAAAGTTCCCAGAATTGGGAGTACTGATTCATATGCAAAAAAATATTCGTCTTAAGTCATTGGTCGGTAAGCTTATTCTGTATTCTCACAATTATAAATAAGTCATTATCAATAATATTCACTTATTAAGAAGGGAATCTTGCATTAAGCCTTTAGACATTCTTTTCTTATTTCAAGAAAATACCCTAATTATATTTTTAACTTTATAAAGTTAGTATACCGAACAGTATGCATTTTGTTAATGCATATGCAGTATCATTTTTCATAACTTTTAAGAGTAGGTTAAAAATAGGTTAGCTAAGTAATGAATGTTCACTTACAATTAACAAAATCGCATTACGCAACAGACTGTTAAGCTCGTCGCTTATAATATGTGAGATAATGACTATATGTAACATGTCTTATATAATTTTAGGTAGCTCTAGAATGTTAAACAGTTACAGCATTTATCAAATTCTTTAATAACATTTAAGAAATGTATGGAATTCACGGAGTTCAAAGAATGTACAGAATTCACCAAATTTGAAGAATTCAATTAATTCACAAAATTCACGTAATTTACGAAACTTAAGAAAATCAGGAATTCATGGAATTCGTGAAAATTACGGAATTCATGGATTTCACGAAATTTATGGAATTAATGGAATTAACGGAATTCATGTAATTCACAGAATTCATGCAATTTACGGAATTTAAGTAATTCGTAAAATTCAAGAAAATCGTGGAATTCATGAAATACACGAAATTCAAGGAATTTGTTAAATTCAATGAATTAGTGAAATCCAAAGAAATCACGGGACTTACGGAAGTCGTTAAAGACCTTGAATTCCGCAAATTCAATTAATTGCGTCAATTCCTTGAATTCTATGATTTCCAAAAATTCCTTG
The DNA here is from genome assembly GCF_010883055.1 of Belonocnema kinseyi. Taxonomy (NCBI): domain Eukaryota; kingdom Metazoa; phylum Arthropoda; class Insecta; order Hymenoptera; family Cynipidae; genus Belonocnema; species Belonocnema kinseyi. The sequence continues at coordinate 147,820,154 of NC_046657.1, forward strand.
AAGTTCGTAAATTCCTTCATTCTCATAAATTCTACGAATTCCTTTAATTCCTAGAATTCCGAGAATTGCATGAATTATGTGCATTCCAGGCGTTTATGGACTTGAATTCCATAAATTTCTTAAATTTTGTGAGAATTCCGCGAATTGCATGAATTTTGTGATTTGCGGGAATAACATAAATTCCGTAAATACCTTGAATTCCGTTAATTCCCTGATTACAGTTAATTTTGCTAATTATTTAATTCTACGAATCCCTTTAATTTCATGAATTCGGTGAGTTCCATGAATTCCGTAAATATAATGAAGTTCGTGAATTTTGAGAACTCCAGGAATTTCTTAAATTTGGTGAATTCCTTGAATTCCATTAATTCCGTCATTTCCTTGCGGAAAATTTTCTTCCTACAAACGCTCTAATACACGTATTGGAATGCTGGACGGTGACTTCACGATTTACAACACTCAGAATACATGTATTGCAATTTCCTCAATCGAATACCATTTTTGCAATTTTACCTTACGCTCGTATTGCAGAAGCCTTGTAGAAGTGTTGTAGAATTCCAATAATTTTTAACAGTGTATTTCTCATCTTCTCCTTATATCCTTCACGGTTACACTGTATTCTATTAGTAAATATAGTAATAAAAGACATCTTTTACTTCAAGTCCTTTTTTTAAGCTATACGAAAATTACAATTCTGCGATATAGTTTGCGTTCTGTCCCATCTGCTATTTTCTTGTACACTTCAATTTCTTTTTTTCGAAATGAGTCCAAATTTAATACGAATTTATTCCTACGGATTTCAAAACTAGAAAATACACTGAGTTCAACCTAAACCTTCGATGTTATACTAGAGTTGTAAGGACCCCAGACATGAAGGTTCATGGAAATTCATAAACATCTATTTGGAAATGGTACTTGAACGGCTTTGTCACCTTAACCAGGTACCCCCGCGAAACCACCATAAAATGTCATTTTTGCTATTCTTTAACGTCTACCATCTAATTTTCACATTTGAAATAAATTTTTAAAAGAAAAATAATCCACATCATTCTTTAAAGCTAATATTCAAGAGTGTGCGAAAACAATTCATCTACTCAAAATAATAAATTGGCTCTTTGTGGGAAGCCTATTTCGCTTGGGGGCAAAAAGACCCCAATGTGCCAGCTATGTTACCCGTCGGTGAGTGTGCAATCAAAGAGTTAATATAAATCGTGGTTTTCATATCTGTCTTTTTTCTATTTGTCGATTATTCGTCTTCAGTTTTTTGCAGCCTTTGTTAGCCTTGCCAGCTCAGTGGGCACAAAATTTAGCGACGTCTTTTCGACATCGTAATGACATCTTTAAGACAACTTTACGACATCTTATGTCCATGTCGTTACAGTGTCTTTGCGATATGGTAAAGACATCGTCAGATCATACGACGTATTTACGATATCGTACAGATGACTAAAGGACATAGACATAGAATGTGGTATAGTTGTCGTAAAGATGTCGTAACCATGTCGTAAAGACGTCGCCAAATTTTGAATCCACTGTGAGAACCAGAACCAGGTCTCCTCCTGTCAGTTTCAGATCAACTGCTGCCAGACGTCATCCTTCACGCATATTTGGATTTAAACTTGACTAAACTAGATATATTATGTTTATTCCGCACACGAAGTTGCACAGGGTTTTCAAGAATTGCAGATACACCTTTCCTGCGAGGAAACCGCTTTAAGTAAGAGCATCAAATAGTACGGCTGACCACATGCAAACCGAAGAACGAAATGTTATAAAAACATCCATAGGTAACATTATGGCAATGTTAGAACTTTTGAATACAATTATCAGTAGAATATTTTGGGACAATTAATGAAAAAGTTAGCACAACTACTTCTACTTAGTTAGTCGTGGGAACTATTTTGCTAGTTGAGGCACGAGTAGTTGGGTATTTTGTTCTTAGTACTATGGTCCAATTACAATAATCGTCCTGTATTATCAAAATCAGAATTAAAAAGATCCCAGCGAGCATTCGGAAATATTTCTTTTTTTTTGACGTTTTTAGGACGCTGATGTCAATTCCGCTGATGAGACGTTCTCAAAAAGGTGTCCCCATGCCCTCTAGGATTTTTCTAATCGCAGATGCACTCTGTAGGTTAGGATTATCAATAAAACTTAAAACTCCTTCAATTGCACAATTTCTTACGCATACCTTTCAATTCATCGATATGATCACTAAAGCCCGCATACTAAGTTGCAATCCAACGAAACATTAAGCGAAAATCGAGTCATGATGGCCATATCCAAACTGTCTTCCATGTCTTACGGCAGGTATGTTGGTGCCTTCGTCTCATTATCAGTCGTAAAAACCAAAATAAGAAATAAAATAAATACGCCATATACATATCTTTTTTAGACAAATCAATTAGTGGTGCAGATGACTAAAGTATTAATAACTCTGATTACTAAATTATTACTATCTTAAATTAGTCACAAGTATTACAAACGACTTCCTAAGCCGGTTATTTTCTTAGGAGTAGTCGGCGTTAGTAACCCAATAGTTCTAAGGACCAATAAATTCTTTACTAATATAAAAGTAGTTACCCCAACTATTCATTTTTCTCAGTGTCGGGTCGGTCAGCACTGTTTATCATAAAATTCTGCAAGATAGATAGCTTTAAAATGTATCGATAGGTGAAGGCTACACCACCAACTGCCCCGTCTGCCTCGCAAGGTCATCCGCGACTAGAGACCGGACTCAAGGAACAGTGTTCTGCAATATATCTCGCTCAAATTTCCCACTTTTTCTAACTTTCTCAAATACAAGGCGCAGTAGTGGATGAGACATACGCTTAAGATATTTCGTGATTTGTTCTTCCTGAAGAACCTTTCTTCCTAAAATCAATAGAAATGATTTTCCTTTAAGACCTGTTGCTAGCACTATTGATTCTGATATATAGACTATGTCTAAGATTTTGTATTTCATTTTAAATACTGCTCTTCCTGAACCTAAATCTTCAATCAAAACTGCTTACTAAAAAATGCTAAACAGTACATATTAGACTAAAAAGAAGATCAAGATAGTGTTAGAATAAATTATCATAATGTCCTTAACGACCATTTAGGCCCCTTGCCTCGACCCCATATACATCCAGAAATAATCCGAGATTCCCTCCCATCCTCTTTCCGTATTGTTCGCCTCCACATGTACCTCCCACATCCTCTTGATCAGTATTTCTTTCCTTCTTCACACCCTTCCGGAGCCTATCTGCCAAGACCTCACATATTTTGTACCCCGTATTCATTGGCGTATTCGCTCTATAATTTTGCTCCCTCTCCGTAACCCCATTTTTATAAAGTTGTATGATCAACCCCTCCCTATACCCTCTTGGAAATCTTTCCCTGCTTCATACTTTTCTACTTCCCTTTTTAGCCTCTCCCGGACGTCTTACGTGCTAAACAGCCACGTTTCGTTCTCTACCCAGTCCAGCCCTGCTGCCTTAGACTTTTTCAACTTCCTTATTTGCTTCTCTATCTCCTCATCATTCCGCTCCTCTACATTTACTATCCTTTTTTTTCTAATCTCCTCTACTCTCTTTCCTCTATCTGATCCCTGAAATAAATCTTTTAAGAATTCCCTCCAGTCCTCACTCCATATCTTCTTTATTTAAATCGAAGTCAAAGTTATGTGCAAAATCATAAGCATGTTAGGCTACATGGAAAAAACAGTATTACCGCTCGAACTATACAGAAGTTTAGTTCAGCGAGATATCGGTGAGACAACTATACAGAATTGTCGCGGGACCAATATACTGCTACGCATACACGTGCTACTCTAACCTTAAAATGGAAGGGAAGCGTGATTTGCTTGGGCGTTTTTTTTTTTTGCTGAAAGCTTGTTCGTATCGCATCTTTTTTGTCAAATCTCCACGTTTTTAGACTTACTGAACCAGAAAAACAACGTTTCGCCGGTGTGTGTTTGTGTGTGTGTACATATATTTTTGGTTTGTAACACCATAACTTTTGAAATAATTTCCATATCACGTATTGTCACGTTGACAAACTTGTATCCTTCATGGAGCATTTGAAGTTGAGGAATGCTGGTCTAGCTGTTATGCCTATACTGGTACAGTTGTAAGGAACATCCGGCAGTGTTGGTGCAAGAACTATACTTGCTAGTTCTGAGGAGAAAAATATTGTTCTCTCAGCTATGTCGTTTTTCCGTGTAGGGCTGTTTGTGTGTATTTTTTAAAATATATTTTTCATGTTCCCTATTTCCTGTGTGTAGAGATCTACTGGTTTGAACAATTTTTTCACAATTGGCTTTTTTGTAACGTGGTACTGCGAGCGCGAGAGAATATTAGTGAGAGCGGATGTAAACGCTGGTGAAATGTATTTTTTTATAAACGCAGTTACATTCGCTTTCTTTTTTCATTTTACTTTTAGTACTTCTGAGTAAAATTTTCCTTAAATTATTCATAATGGAAATAACTAATTGAATCCTACTTTTTTTTAAATTCTTAAGCAACATTCGTCTTAGTTTTGAATGCAGGCTAACACAAACATTTTTTTAAAGTTGCTATCTTAAGGTTGCGCAGATGAAGCAGGAAACACTGGAAAACATAGCTATTAATCTGACTTGTCAAAAACTGGAATCGCTCAAAGATAAAGACAGATAATTAGTTTACAAGAAAACTATATTCATGCTATTTACGAAATCTATGCAACCAGTAGAGAGCAGCTTTGAAATAATTGTTGTATCACCCTACTTCAAAAACTTTGATAATTTTTTATTTAGAATATTCAAAAAATGACTTTGCACATAACTTTGACTTCAATTTAAATAACGGTGAAATTTTAAAATTGGAGTCTAATTTTCGTTAACGTTTGCTAATGGAAAGGACACATATATAAGAGAGAACAAATCTATTAACTTCAGATCAGGCATGCAAGGCTTAAGTACCATATGCAATAATTTAATTTAATTTCACACAAATTCGTAATGGTATAGTTATGATGTAACGTGCCATACGTCGTTTAACACTTGCTTTTTCAAATGTAGTATATATAATAATTTGCTCTAGAACTTATCTCCTTTAAGAATAGATACGAAAAAATGTGTACATTCTTCATATACCGTAATTACATAACTCTGTATATAATTATCGACGAGAAAAAATTTCCTTAACTTTGAGGTTATATTATATACTTTTCAATTGAAAATTACATACAATCTACAACTGAAAATTTTTCTAATTTCCATTAACTAATAATAAGGTAAGCATAAAGTATTTATTTCTGATACTTTAACTCTGTAGTTTTAATTGACTTTTTTCATGATATCTTTCGAAGGAATTTTTGTATTTAAATTTTCATTTGCACACTGGTTTCTGGTCCAAAAATACAGTTTAAGTTCGTTAACCAGCCTTTTACTGCCAATATTTATGGTTAGTGTCATGAAAAATCAAACTGAAAAACGCAATAACTTAACTTTACCATGAAACTACGCAAGATACAGGAAAAATACATCAAACAAAATGATTTGTTTTCGGTAATTCTACGAAATTTCTCTGTACTATTTTTCAATAACAGCAATAGTTTTTATTTTACACGTGGTAAATTCCAAAAGAAAATCGTAAATTCAAATTTACAGCTAAACGACGCAAATAGCGGTGAAATGTTCACCAGGAAAATTTCTCTTTTTAATAAACCTACCAAATTGCTCTCTACTATTTTCCAATAGCACCCAGAGTTTGTGTATATCTATATTTCACTCCTAAACTATTAATAATAACATGTCAATATGTCTTGGAAATAAAGGTCCCGAAATCTCCTTTCAACCAACATGATACTGCAACAGCGCAGAAGACGCATCTCGATTACGTGCGCACGAATGGAAAATTAGGCAGCCTACGTACCTGGCCCTCTAAGCCTTCATGAATTTGGTTGCTAAAATGTTTTTGTAGCTTTAGGTGGAAAGTACCAGTCTACAACTGCTGATGGCGCCACATTTCTCCTAAATATAGGTAAGTCTATCATCAATGATGAGATACATACACACGCGTTTTGATGAATGTGGGCGTCTTATCATTAACGGCAGACTTATCAATGGTGCTGTGAATCATATCGCCATCAGCAGACGTGTACTAACACTTTGTTTGCAAGGTCACCGAAATTTTTAGACTGTCATCGATATTTCTCTAAAATGTTACCCTCACCCCCAGTTTTTGTTAAATGTCCACGTTTTAAGACCCCCTTAATCCTAAAAACAGGTTGGCACGAATGAGTCTGTCTGTATGTCTGTCTATATGTATGTCTGTGAATTCGATAATTCGATAATTTTTGGGACCACTTTTTTCAAAATTCAAAAATTCTCGGTACGGTTATTCATAGTATTCGAAAAGTCGAACAATTTGCACTCATGACTTTTTTCCGAAAATGAAAGATTACCAGAGTTATAGCATTTACAACATTTAAACAAACATACGAAAATGAATATTTTAAGCCAAATAACGCACGATATGAAAAAAGTCAGAAAAAGAAAAATGTTACTTTTTGAATGCCCCACAAGATTATTATAACAGCCTATTGAATTTTATGGAAAAATGCTAAATTTTAATTTTTAAAGCATACAAAATAATGGAAAATCCAAAAATTACATTTTTCGGCTACACTATGCAAAATACGGTAAAAGATGAGTGCACAAAAATTGCGCATTCCAAAAAGATCTACAAATTTGTTATTAACGACTTCTTGCTCGGATGCGTAGTTTTGGCTTTAATCATGAAAAACATCATTAACAGTAAAGAAATCTGCCCCTGCGTGGGCGCATTCTTATCACAACTTTTGTCTTTTAATTACTTTTCCGTCCCGTGTGCGGGATTTCAAAAAATGTCACTTTTCATGTTTTGTCGGTCTGTCGTTATATCTGTCTTTATGTTTGTCTGTATGTGAGCACGGTAACTCTTGGAAAAAATTAATCTATTAGATTGGCATTTTGAGGTCATCCTATGCAGGGTTAAAAAGAAATGATAAGAGGAACATTGTGCACCCAAAAAATATCTACAAACTTGCTATTGATCACTTTTTTAAAGAATACGTATTTTTTCTTTTATTTGTAAAAAAACATTGAAAATACAACAACAAAAATTTCGACACCCGATACAAGATCAGAAAAAATAAATAGATGACATTTTTTTACCGGAAGTAGACCAAACAATTTTTATTAATGGTTTTTTTACATTTTCATCAGAGAAGGTATAGATATGCATGAAATTTTGCCCCTCCCCCCCAGTTTTGTCCAAATGTCCGCATTTTGAGATCCCCTGAATCCGAAAAATAGGTTTTTACGAATGTGTCTGCCTGTGGGTATGTATTTCTGCCCCTCTGTTTGTCAGCACGATAACTTTAAAAAAATTCATTCTATTAGATTGGCCTTCGGTACACTATTTTAGTGTCCTAAACTAAAGGTCAAGTTCGTTAGCCAACCTTTTTAGATAATAATTTAAAAATTAAGCGCATTTTGAATATTTTTGAGACCATTTTTTCATAAATTATCAGAGTAATAGCATTTACAAAATTCCAAAAAACACACGAAAATGAACCGTTTAGGCAACATTTTGACCGTATTTTAAATATTCTCAAATATATTAATGCATTAAAAAAATATATATACTTTAGAAGTTAAAAAACGGTGAGGCTGCTCTGTAGACCGTAAGCGTAAAGTTTAAATAATGAAGAAAGCAGTGAAAACGAGAAAATTAAATTTATGGCAGAAGGACAAAAATTGAAATAAAACGTTTAATAATAAAATATTTGTTTAAGAATGCACTTTTTTTAAACGAAACAATGAAACTTCGTCTGTTTTAATACTAATGCAAGTTATGAATTATAAAATGTACATTTACGGGAATGATATAAAATTTCAGGGATAAACTCGAGTGCGAAGCACGAGATATGTGATGAGAATATGTTAGTTAAAGCCAAAGGAGCTTTAACAAAAGATAATTCAAAATCACCAAATTACTGTTGTCCAAGCTTTCACATTTTGTTTTAAAATTCTGTGCACAAAGATCGAGCGCGTAGCGTGAGGTAAATATATTATTGAGCGCGAAGCGCGAGGTAAATATATTATCGAGCGCGAAGCGGGAGATAAATATATTAACGAGCGCGAAGCGGGAGAAAAAATTGTCGCGCGCCCAAGACGCGTTCAAACTTGCGAGCAAAGCGAGCCGCACGCCTAGCGTGCTATCAGAATGTGCCTGCTAGGGAGCGGGCTGGATATGTACACCGAAAAAAATGTAACTATATTAGTTCAATAATACCTTGAACTTGCAACGTTCATAAGTTGAATGTCAGCTGTTCTAAGGCATTGAAACAGATACTTTTCCACTTTTGTATCGGGTACGTAACGAAATTTGAATCACAGTGCGTCGATATAGATATACTCGCTATGCTTCGCTCCGTTTGACTCTGCTGGTTCGAATGACGACGAACAGCGAGGATCCAACCAATCTGTAACGTTTACATTTGAGAGCACGCGAGATTTGATATTTATAAAATTATTCTTTAATTTTTTCCCAACACACATTGTCCAGCGCCTCAACTCAGCGCAATGCTCATGCGAAGCTCCTAAGTTAAAATTACTTTCTAAAAGAGCTTTCAATATCGGCCTTTTCACAAAAATAAACACTAAACTCTCTACGTAAACACAACAATATTGGCAGCGTCGCAAACTTTTGCTTCTCGAGTGCCGGCCCGATAGGTGAACTGTACGTAGCCAGCTCGCACCGCGGCAGCGCGACAGATCGCACGCGATTGGTTGGCGACCTGTGTGGTAGTGCACGGGCAGCTTGTGTGTAAGCCGTTTCCAGCATAATACGCACGTATTTTCTAGACCGACCACCTTTAAAGTTGCCAGCACAGTGTGGCATTTTAATATAATCTTACCATTTTCTACCTGATGCTGTTGTCTTTGCGAGGATGTTCGGGATATTCTAAAGGGTTGCTGCTTGCCTATTCATATTTTCTCCGCTGTTGAAATTTGTGTTAAATATATAAGATTTGATCTCTGATGACGTCGGTAGACGCGGAAATATGTTTTTACCCTTTTATTTGCTCCAGAGCGGCATTCGCTCAATAACTTCACCGTGACACTATATAAATCAAGTGAATTCTCTTTTAATTTTAATATAGTATTGTAAAATTCTCTTACTAAAGAAGAGGTTTTCAAAATTTAGGTTTTTTAATAATTTATTTCAAAAATAAATTTGATGCCCTAGGGAAAGTAATTCTAAGTATTTTTTTTTGTCTTGTTAAAATAAAACGGAGAATTAAGAATCTTCGTTTTAATTCATGATTCTATTTACAAAACGCGTACCGCTTGGTATCTAATAAATATATGATTTTGTATTTCTTTATCAAAAGAAGGTGATTGAATTTGAAATTTAGAGCTTTAATCCAATAGCCTTAAAAAATTTAACTTTTTCATTATTTCTTATCAGTAAGATAATTAGTTTATGGGAAGTTACTGTAAATCACCTCCAATGGTACTGGAAATTACCAGAAATTTTAGGAGTTTTTGTATTGAACTTTTGGATCCGTGACAAAAAGCCCAAACGACAAAACGCCTGCCCAATGTTAGTCGCGCTCCGTGAAAATAGCTCGCGATTCAGAGAGCGAGTAGGTGCGTGCTCGTACATACATCCATCGCGATGAAGCGAGTAGCGCTCTGATTCGCGGGCTTTTTTCACGGAGCGTGACTCTCATTGGAAGGGCGCTTTGTTCTTTGGGCTTTCTGCCACGGATTCGAACTTTTAAGTCACTGTACAGGTCTACGTGTTGGGTTAGCAAGATGAAACCAAGCCTTGTACAAACAGATCCTGAAAAGGATCGATTCGTCAAATACGGGTTTTTTTAAATGATGGACACCTCTACTGGTTTTTCATAAACCGTGTCGAAATTAATTATGGCAATTCAAATTTATATGTGTTTACAAGAAAACTGTATCTGTACACGACGTGCATGTATACGGTCATTACGTTGCGTAGCCGCTACATCCCGGCTTTAGTTTGAATGTCATAACGTTCATGTACAACATTAGCTTCGCATATTGTTATGCGACCTGCTAATTTTATTAAAATGCTCTAATACGTGCTGTTAAATGAAGGAACATTAAAATAAAGTATATTCTGTTATAACTAATTTGCCTATTACTATTTGATTAGACCAACTAGAGCATTGCAAAAATTGTTTTGACAGGGAAACAGGTTTATGGAAGTTCGGTTTAATGCTCCACAACTTTTAAAATGAGCCAAGATTCGATTTAAACATTATGGATAAACAGTGGTCATTTTACACGTAATTAGCAGAAAACATATACATTTTCTATGTAGACAATAGATCTCCCTACCCCGGAAAGACTATATCAATTGTGATGCCCGTTTAAACGAATCTCTAATCTAAATATTTTTTTTCGAAACTTTTTATAATGATATGTAGATAACACAAAAGGACACATTTAACCTTGTTAATCTCTGACATAATGAGTGTAGATTTTATTATATGAACATGATTTAAGAACCTGCTGGAATATTCATTACTTAAAGCGTTAGTCAACTTCTTTAATAAAACCATAATAAGTTTTTCCTTCAAGTATAAAAGATGAGGATTTTATATAATCTCATTTTATCTTCGACAGCTGTGCTGAATTCCATTGGTAAATATGATCCCATCATATACCCATAATCTTTAAAAAATGTAAGCAATACACCAATTAGAATTTATGAGACCTAATCTGAACTTTAAGCTAATCGCTACCGTCTTTCCATCTTCATTAGCGTTTGTCCGCAATAAGTAAACATTTAATTTGAAGTCATTTCGGCGGAATTCAGAATGTATGTTGAGAAACAGACGGAGTTCGACGCGTCTCTCTAGTGATACGCAATATTTGCTGATTTAAAAAGCATAAGTTACAGTGATTTAAAGCGAAAGCAGAAATTGGCTCGATATCTTCGCACAGATTAAACTATCTGTACACGTAACCAGTAAGAATTTTTCATCTGTGCTTATCCAGTGGGCACCAAGTTTGGCGACATCGTTACGACATCTTTACGACAACTTTACGACGTACTATGTTCATGTCGTTAAGATGTCTTTACGATGTCGTAAATAAGTCGTATGATCTGACGACGTCTTTACGATATCGCAAAGACACTGAAACGACATAGACCTAGGATCTCGTAAAGATGTCGTGAGGATGTCGCAACGATGTCGAAAAGACGTCGCCAAATTTGGTACCCACTGGGTATGGAACTTTAAATTGAAGAATTGCTTGGTTCAAGTTAAAACTGCACACACCTGTGAAGTTGTACCCTCAAATTTACAAATTTAACCAAAAAATGTAATTCCTGGTACCTTTTCAATAGTTATAGAGTTAACGATAGATGTCAAATATTGTTATTGTTAATCACTGCGTTTCCCTTGGAAAACCATCATCTGCCTCTCAGATTTACATTTAGTTCCTATCTTATAAAAGTATCTAGGGATTAATGTTTGTTATGTTGCACATTTTAACTATAAGAAACCCAACGTGGCGGTAGTAAAAAATTATATCGAAAGCAACGATTAGAATTTTATCTAGCATCCACTTTTTCTCAAAGGTTTAGCAGCGCTTTCAAAAACTTTATGGGGGGAAAAAGGCAGCTCACTCAGATTACAAACGCTCTTAAACTACCGTCAACTATAATCGTTTCTATAAGCAGCTCCGATAACAATTAACCTAAACACATCTTTTGCGGTAATGACAAAATGGACATGATTATGGGAATTGGGCAATGGCAATGGGCATTTCCAAAGAGATTCTTTCTTGGTTATCTAGTTGCCTAGACCTTAGGGTTAACAGGAAAATTTTTCATTAGAAGAAATTGAAGGAACAATCGTAGGCATAATCTGAGCGAGTGGGGACAATCTTCGGAATTCATCCCCTCCACTTACGATAAAATCTTTTCGCTCCGCGTTCAGCGAGTCAGAGGAGCTCTTGAGTCACACAAACACAGGACGGAAAGATGCGTAGAAAGTGGTGGGGCTAAATTGCTCGGGCCGAACGAACGCATACCAATAGGCGATTTACTCCCTACTTTGCAGCTCAATAACAAATCCAATTTTGCTGATAGAAATGTAATTCTTTTTAATACGAAAGAGCGAGTTCGAAACTATCAATATCATAAAAAATCTGAAAAGCCATTTTTTAACTCTAAGGTGCCTTTCTTTGCGGAACGTCATATCAGAGGAACCTAAAGGATCGCATCTGGAGCCCCTGATGTTTTTCATTCACATATACGCCATACGTGCCACTTTTAGATCATCCCTGTGCCGTCTCTTTGTTAATGATCTTAAATTGTATAAGGCTATCCCGTCTCTTTCGGACTGTCTAGAACTTTAAGGCGATCTGCTTCGCCTTCAAGCTTGGTGTACCCTAAATAGGATTTCATTGAACATCAATAAATACGCGAATATTAGTTGTTCAAAAAGAAAATTGTATATTCAACAGCACTATTTCATCAGCAGGAATGAGTTACAGATTGTCTCAAGGATACGTATCTTGGGGATTATACTTGACGAACTATTGTAATTTCACGAGCTGATCTCGAAAGAGGCCAACAAAGCTGTCAAAACTCTGGGGTTTTTCACAAGGAGCGCACGAAACTTTAAAAACTTCGCAGCTTTTAAGGCACTCAATTTTATGCTCTTCAGACAGATTCTTAAATATGATTCCATTATCTGCTTCCCTCTCTACAGTGTTTATACAATGAGACTCGATTGAGTGCAAAATCGCTTCCTGCGATTCGCAGCAAGACAAGTGGGAATGGCCATGTCCAGAAGTGACCACAACTACGATGTTATTAGGACACTGCTAAACATCGCTAAACTGACCTTGAAATTACTGTACGCAGACTTGTACTTTCAAAATAACGTGCTAAAGAGCAACATCGATAGTCCTTGTTTACTAGCTGAAATTTAATTTTACGTCAGAACGAAATCACTGCGCTCAGGGATACTATTTAGGCTACCTTTGCGCTGCACCAAATATTTCTTTAATTCAATACTTTACAAAATGTGCAATGAGGTTAATTAATGTGGTAAAGATATCGATTTTTTGAACTTATATGCGATATGTTTCAGAAAATCCCTACGCATTGCGATCGAGGAGATTCATTTATGCGGCTCAGATGAAGCTAATCGAAATTGCATCATATTAATTCAGTTAGTTGTTCTTTTATTCGTAAGAAGTTTGGGATTTGTCCGCAAAATGATCAATAGAAAATTTTAAATCATGAATCTACATATGGTTGTTATGTTTAGTTTTTTTAATTTTGACATTATCATAACATTTTTTGGATTAACTCTTTCGGTAGATCATGTTGTGACAAAGAAATCATACGAGTATCGAGAAAAGTTATAAAATGCTTAAGTAAGTTTTGGTAATTTTTACGTTCTTTAAGAAAACTTAGCGTTTTTGAAGCAAAAAATCAGTTCTTTAGGAAGTCTGACTCATTAATAATTTTATGTTCTTTTTCAGTTTTTGCAATATTAAGTTTCTTAAATTGAAGGTCCCTGTACACGAACCTGCATCCGTATCTTGACGATTCCTGCCTCTCTAGGCGTAACCCTATTTCGTACCATGCAAAACATTTTGGTGATACTTTATTGGTTGGTGATAAAAGTAACCCCACTCATAAGGGGTACGCCTATCTCTTCTTATACAAAACATGTAATTGATAGCCCTACAGTGGACCCCTCGCGCGCTCTCAATATTTTCATAATACCATTTGAGAATTGCAGACAGTCAATAGCAACATAGGATTATTTAATTTTAAAAAATTGTGACTGCGTATTTTTTCAGAGTGGAGTTCACAATTCGACTGTTTGCCAAATGGGGATCCTCTTCCTAGTGTTCCTCACAATGCACCTGATTCTTCTCCGGATAGATCTCTTTCTTCTACTGTGCCTCTTCTGCGTTGCCGGTCAAGGTCTCCTCCTGCCGAGACTTCTCTTTATGGCAGTTTAAGGTCTCCTGTCCGCCAACGTTCTTTACTCATAGTTGGATTTGAACCTGACCAACATAGATTTCTTAGGCTAAATCCCAACTGGAACCAAAACCGTGTCTACGAAATTCGCAGGTATACTTTTCCTCCCAATAAACCACTTGAATTGAGAGGAGCACGCGGTGCACCTGTACCCATGCCAACTGAGGAGCAAAACGTTTTAACAGCATCCACTGGTGACATCGTGGCATTATTTTATCGTCATAATACAGCTCTTCGTGGAATATATACGCGAGGTAATAGAATTTCAAAAAGGGCAAAAATAAATATGGACAGCGGCGTGGTTGTCGCTATGAGCAGAGATGAAATCCATGACACTCCCATAGGCTGCCAAAACCCAATCTCAAAGTATTACAGAGTAATAAATTTAAACCAAAATCGTACATAACATCATTTAGTTTAGGAAAATGTCAACCTCTTGCCAATATCTAAGTCTTTCTTTTTTGGAAACACAAGAAGAAAGTTTTTTTTTCAATCTTGTACGGCAATATTTCAGGAGGAAAATTATATTCAGCTTGTAATACCGTACATTTAGTTTTCTCAAAAAACCGATTTTTAGTTTGAGGTACTGACTGCCAGCATCTTTAATACAGAAAAATCAAACAATTAAAAAAATTAACTGCGCCAGAATTTTGGGCTTTTTGGGCCCTCTAAAACTGCAAAAATACTTTTGAAAAAACAACTCTAATCTTTGAAAGAGTATTCGTAAGAAAAAATATGCATTGACAATAAATGTAAGCATATCAGAATTTTGGGCTTCTTTGGGCTCTTCTTTGGCGTCAATTTTGATTTTCAGGCTCTCTTATTTTTATCAAAAAACTAGGATTTTTGGTGGAGGTGTAGACCGCCAGCACTTTCACTACATAAAATTGAAAAAATTGAAATAATCAACATTCCGAGAACTTTGGACTTTTCTTTGCGCTCTTCTTGGACACCAATATCGATTTTTGAGGACTTTCATTTGTTTTCCCAAAAGAGAGTTTTGTGGTGAAGATGCTGCCCACTGGCACCTCTACTACAGAAAATTTTAAAAATTATAAAAATCAACAGTGCCAAGTTTCTGGTCTTTTTTGGGCTCTCAAAAACTGCAAAAATTGGTGTTCAAAAAACAAACCCTGCTTAGAAAGATTTACTCTCAAAATAACTGACGCACCCAGCCGACATGTAAGCATGTCGGAATATATTTTTAGGTCTCAAAAACACTCACAAATTATTTCTAAAAACCAAACATAACCGTTAAAAATTAAAAAAAAGAATGAAGTAAGTACAAGGAAAAATATGCCGTAGGTCTGAGCTTGTTTTAAAATTACTAAAAATAACAAATTCTATTGCCCAAAAACAACCCATAGCACTAGCAGCAAACCCTAACTTAAAATATAGACATAAAACTGACTATGAAGATATAACTCAAAAGTCAATCGTTTCGCAGGGTTTACAAAACACTACCGGAAAATCTCTAAATGAAAAGAATCATACTATTCACGCCGGGAAAACTCTAAACAATACCTACGTCTCTACAGCAATAATCAAAAAATTAAATTAAAAAACCACTATTGTCGCATGCAAGCAAAACCTGCTCAGCTGCCTTAAATTAAGAAATTCCTAAAGATTTCAATGAAAAATAATTACCACAAAGACTTTCCCAAAAATCTTTTTCATATCATCATCCCCACAGTGACATTAAACAACACTAGAGAACTAACCTCAGCACACGTTAAGAAACAAGTCTCACCCTCCATCAACTAAAACCTGCAAAACAATCGCAATTCAAAAATAACTATTCTAAACAACTTTTAAACACCCCAGTTAATATACCTATTCCCACAGTAATATTACACAACACCTAGGAACTACACATATCACATTCCCATACAAAAGTCTCAGTTGCCTTCAACTGAACTTGCAAAAAATTTTTTTTCAAATAAACTGAAACCACAACAAAATTTATTTGAAAGGAATCACCCCAGAAAATTTTTAATTACTTCAGTTAATATATCGACTTCCAGAGAATTATACCACGACCCCTAGGAACTATCACTATCACATTTAATTAACCAAGTCTCACCTTCCGTCAAATAAAAACGTCAAAGAATGTTAAATAATCAATTCTGCGCCGCCTTCAAGTAAAATTGCCGGAAAAGTTTGTACTCAAAATAATTACCGAACAGAGCTTTCCAAGTCTCTGGTATACCTACAGTTATAGTGATATTCCGCAACTCTTAGGAACTAGCAGTATTACATCTATCGAATCTAGTCTCAGCGGTCTTCATCTAAAACAGCCGAAAATTTGTTTAAATAAAACGAATTAACCCATACAACATTTTAGGACGAAGTTAATATATCCATCTACACAAAAATGACCTAGAGAGTAATGACCCCTGTCACATTTAACGCACCAAGTTTCAGCTTCCTTCAACTAAAATTGCTAACAATCTACTAGATACTTGGTAAGCTGTGTATGGTGATAATGTTTAATTTCAAATATTTTTTAACGTTTTGATATTTGAGAGGTGAGAATCGTGTTATTAAATGTGATAGGGCTGGTTCCCAGGCGTCTTTAAATATTACTGTTGAGATAGATATAATAACTAGTCTTGGAAAATTGAATTTTATATTGATAGCTTTTACGGGCTGCGGGATACTGCTGGGGAATAGATATATTAACTACAGAGTTTAAATGTTGTCTGGGGTTATTCTTTTTAATTTAAAATTTATTCGCGTTTTTAGTTAAATGCAACTGACACTGGATTTGTTAAATGTATTAGGGGTAGTTTCTCAACTTTTGTTCAATGTTACTGTGGAGATAAGGATATGAAAAAGATTGTTTGGAAAGTTTTCGTGGTACTTATTTTTACTTAAATTTTTATAGATTTTTTAGTTGAAGGCAGTTGAACAGGGTTTCCTTAGATGCGTAAAGAGTGGTTTGTTTATTTGATTTTTTTATTATTACTTTGAGGTAGCAAGTATAGTTCACAGTTTTTCGAGGTTGAGTAGTATGGTTCTTTTTCATTTGGCAATTTTTCGGCAGTTTTGTTTGGGAACCCCAGAAAACTATGAAATTTTGATCTTTTTTAGTTCTGTTAAATATCTATATTTTTAGTTATAGGTAGCTGTTAGTGTTATAGGTTGTTTCCGGACAATCTAATTGGTTACTTATAATAGGCTTAAAACAAACTCAGACATACGATATATCTTTTATCGCAGTTATTTCATGTATTTTTCTTTGGGCGTATTTTATGGGTTAAGGTTGACTTTTGGAAAGAATTTGCGAGTGTCTTTGTGAGCCCAAAAATATTGCGATATTCCAAAATGCTTACAATTAATCTAGGTTCGTGAGTTATTTTAAGGGTAGTTTTTCAAAGATATGGACAGTTTAAATAAATTAATATTCGGATTTCTCAAGAGCACCAAAAAGCTGAAAATTCTGGCAATGTTGCTTTTTTATTTCTTAAATTTTTATGTAGCGGAGGTGCTGGCGGCTAGCAGATCCACCAACAAGTGTTGTTTTCTGAGAAAAATAAAAGAGCCCAAAAATCGCGATGAGTGCCAAATATTCTTGCGAGCAAATAACCCAAAATTGTAGAGTTTTTCCTTTTTCTAATTCTTTCTATCTTCTGTAGTGGAGATGCTGGCGGCCAGCACCTCCACCCAAAAGTCGGTTTTTTGAGAAAACTGAAAGAGTCCAAAAATCGACATCATCGCCCAAAAAAAAACCCAAATTTTAAAATAAGGAAAGTGTTCAAATTTCGTTTTAGAGGGGCTAGAGCCACTTACCTAATTATGTTCAACACTTTTATATCAAATATAATACATTCTTTGTGTACCCTTACCTGGGATTGCTTATTCAGATACACATTTTATTTTTCAGGTATACTAAAACATGTATTATTTAAATAAATTTATGTAATTAAATTTCATAATATGCATGGAAATTGGAAAATACTTATTCTTATTGCCTTCTATTTACTATTTTTGATCTTGTTTTTTATAATTCAACGAAAATTTACTCGTTCTGTCTAAAAATTAATGATAACAAATGTGGTTATCTTTTTCGAATAAAAAACTTTTGCCCTTTAACTTGTTTTTCAGACCTTGTATTGTTTTCCAAAAAATTTTCTTTTTTTTTTCTTTTAAGGTAAGTTTTCATGAAAAAACCCAAAACTACGCTTCTTATCAAAAAAATATTCATAACAAATTTGTAGATCTTTTTTTATTAAATACATTTTTTCTCATTTGTCTTTGTAGCATGTTTCGTTCGTACAAAAATTTAATTTTTCTATTTTCAATCATGCTTTTTACGAGTAGAACAAAAACTAATTATCATATAAGGAAGTAATTCGGATCCGCGAAAAAAGGCCCAAACGACAAAGCGCCCGCCAATGAGAGTCGCGCAGTCTCGAAAAAGGCCCGCGAATCAGAGAGCGAATAGGGTCGTGGTTAACAGATTTTCCGTTTGTAATATTATCTTGCTGTATAGATGAAGAAAAGCACTCTTTTGAGACATTAAGAGATGGCGTTGCTTGTACTTATTTCATTAAAAAATGCTTGTTGTGTTAGTTTGAGCGATTCAAAAAATCATCATATAAATTGAGGTGCAAAATAGTTTGCGGTTAAATTGATGAAACGGACAAAAGCTTTGCTATTCTACAAGAATTTTTTCAAAAATTAGATTGTTCCAACAGCCAAAATTACTAAAAATTTTGAGTAGACGATTCGGTCGCACCAGATCGAGCACCAAGTAGTATAATGAGTATTCTACTAGAGCTGTTTAAAATTTAAATTTGGTAACTAATCAAAACAATTCCAAATGATGATTCGACGATCCGGCTGCACCAGGTCGCGCACCATGTAGCTTAGCACGTATTCTACAAGAACTTTTTCAAAATTTAGATTGTAGCAACTGCCAAAATAACGACCATTGGTGATTCGACGAACCGGGTGCACCAGGTCGCGCCCCAGATAGCTAGCACGTATTCAAAAAGAACTTTTTCAAAATTTAAATTTTTCCAACTGACAAAATAACTGGAGCGTGACCTGGTGCAGCCTTCTCGTCGACTCGCCAATGGTAGTTATATTGGCACTTGGAGCAATCTAAATTTTAAAAAACTTCTTGTAGAATACTCATTATATTACTTAGTGCTCGATCTGGTGCACCCGGATCATAGAATCACAATTTTTGATAATTTTGGCTGTTGGAACCATCTAACTTTTTTTTAATTCTTGTAGAATACGTGCTAAGTTACCTGGCGCGCAACCCGGTGCAGCCGGATCGTTGACTCACCAATGGTAGTTATTTTGGCAGTGGCAACAATATAATTTTGAAAAAGTTCTTGTAGAATGCGTGGTAAGCTACTTGGTGCGCGACCTGATGCAGCCGGATTATCGACTCACCAATGGTAGTTATTTTGGCAGTTGCAACAATATAATTTTGAAAAAGTTCTTGTTGAGTACGTGCTAACTACTTGGGGTTTGACCTGGTGTACGCGAGTCGTCGAATCACCATTTGGAATTGTTTTGATTAATCACAAAATTTAAATTTTATAAAAGCTTTCGTAGAATACACATTATACTACCTCGTGTTAGATCTGGTACAATTGAATTGCCGACTCACAATTTTTAGTAATTTTGGCTGTTGAAACAATATAATTTTTGAAAAAAATTCTTGTAGAAAAGAAAAGCTCTTGTCCGTTTCATCAATTTAACCGAAAACTATTTTGTTCCTCAATTTGTATGATGATTTTTTGAATCGCTCCTACTAACTAAACAAAGATATTTTAATCAAATAAGTACAAGCAACGCCATCTCTTAATGTGTTAAAAGAGTGCTTTTCTTTATCTATACAGCTAGAGAATATTACGAACTGAAAATCTGTTAACCACACCCCTGCTCGCTCTCTGATTCGCGGGCCTTTTTTACGACTGCGCGACTCTCATTGGCGGACGCTTTGTCGTTAGGACCTTTTTTCACGGATCCAGTAATTCATGACACATTTGTAGGCCTTTTCTAGGTGCACAATTCATGTCAATTTATCAATTTTCGTATCTTACTTTGCTTCACTACAAAATGGAGTTATTTCTTTTTAATTAGTTTTTGTGCAATCAAAATTTAATTTTTCTGATTTTTCTAACAAAATGCATAAAGTTATTAAGATTTTTGAAAAACTTTCCAAATTTTTATTACAAAGGGCTGGTTAATACACTCGATCATTTTTTTGGTCCCTCAAACTGTGCGCCGAAGAACAATATATTCCGACTAGTCTCTTGCGTAAAACTAATACCTCCTCATTATGGATGAGAATGTAATAATTAATTATTTTGTGTGCGATCAAAATTTGAATTTCCGATTATTCTGAACAAAATTCAAAAAGTTACTGAAATAATTTTTTAGGGCCTTGAAGAAGAAAAGGTTTTCTCTTCTTATCTTTTTCGCAGGTCACGTTTTGTTTGGGTTCAAATTCCCATTTTTGTTTGTTTTTCGGATTTAAAAAATATTATAACTTTGTCTTTTTTTATTTTATCAAAAAAGGCTCAGAGATAGATTGTTCGTATTTTTGTATTCTATATGGCTGTCGATAGAATTTTCAAATCTTGAGAAAAGTGGTCTAAAACATCTTGAAAAAGCTCTAGCTTTTTGAATTTGTATAAAAAATGCCTGGTTTACGAAGTCAATCTTTCTTTTAGGCCCCTTAAACTGTGAGCCACAGACAAATCCAATCAAACTAATCTTTAGAAAGTTATCCGGTATACAGACACATTCGCTGAAACTCGCAAAAGTCATTTTTTGCAAAAAACTAATACCTTCTTATTAACATCATATCATGCTGCTCAATTTTTAAAGAAATAGTTTTTATTTCGAAAAAAAACTGACTTTGAACTCAATTCTCGAACGCGAATCGTGAGTGTCGCGATGAGAATGTAATCGTCAAAATAACAGTTTTTTTAAAAACCTTCTCTAAAAATAAATAATGAAAAAATTTCAGTTTTAATTGACTCTAATGTTGCAGATTTCACCTGAAAATTAATTAGTATTGCTTTTTTCCACTCATTTGTAAGCAGCTCCTTCTCACTTGGAGGACATATCAGCGAGAAAACGAGGCTCGATCGAGGGTCAACCGATTTTATTTTATTTTTATTTATAATTTTTTTCTGAAATGAATTAATATTTTCCTTTTGTTATACACAGTTCCCTGGATTTTTATGAAGAGAAATAGTCACTCTTGTTAATTCTGTCGGGTTTTTGTTTTTTTCATTCAGCGGGTTTCCAGGACGAGAGAAAAATAAATGTAGGAGTGATTTCCCGTGGAACCTCATCCGGCATCAAGGATCGGCGATACAAAGCAGGAGAAAGAAAGGCGAATTAAAGTCGTACAGGCACAGGCGCATTCCAAATCCTGTACCCACCATCACCATCTGTTGGCAATATGGACCCCGAAATCTCTCCTTAAACTCCATGATACTGTGGGTACCGCTTTGTATCTAACAAATATTTCATTTAGCTACTTCTTTATTGAAATGAGGTGATTGAATTTGAAGTTTAAAGCTTGAATCCAATAGCCTTGAAAATATGTAACTTTATCAATATTGCTAATCAGTAAGATAATTAATTTATGATGAGTAAGATTACTAAAATTTATAAATTTATAAATTACTATAAATTCAATCTAATGTTACCGGAAATTACCCCCAATTTTAGGAGATTTTTTAATTAAAATTTTGAGTCACTGTTCTGCGTTTCGGTCCGAGTCGTGAACCTGAAAGTGAACCTTGTTCAAGCAGATCCGAAAAAATACCGAAAAGTCGTATTTGGGTTTTAAAAAATGTTGCAACCTCTACTAGTTTTTAATAAACCCTCTTGAAATTAATTATGACAATTCATATTTATGATTTTTTAAAGGAGAATGTATCTGTACACAATCTTACAAATTCCCCAATCCGTGTATCCTTAAACGCTCAGGGTTCAATTTGCATATATACCCAGTCGATACATCCTGTTGAAATCAGAGGATAGGGCTGAAATAAAATAGGCCTCGTGGACCAAACAGACGGTACGGTTGTCCCCGCAACCGTACCGAGGAATGAGTGTCTAACGGTGTCTCTATGATACCAGGGTGCCTACTAGAGTATTTAGACCTTACCACTGCGCGGCTCTGCAAGGGTTGACCTTTACGTCAAAAGATACTCGGGGAAACATGATGGCAATAAATAAAGAAAATATAAGCTGGAACATATGTGAGGAGCTACGAGGACCTTTGGACGTAGATGAGGAGGAAGAACATTCCAAAACAACAATGGATATAAAAAGGGGGCACAAAGAAAATCAATGAGACCCTAGCTCTCACCGAAAAGTTGACGGGAGTTTTAAAAGAAATTGAGAATTTCTCCAATTCGACGAAGAATATGTTCCTAAAAATAAATCATAGATTCCAAAAGGCGAAAAAATTAACGCAGGAAGTAGCCTATCTAACTCGTGTCAACGTAGATTATTTTAATTACGTTTCGTTCAGTTTTGGCAGCATGTTGACCTTGACTGCGAAAAAAACAGAAGAAGGGTCTTCAAGAATCTCAAGCTTCGGTAAAACTACTGGTGAAAAGACCCTACAGAGGCAATCTGAAGGCTTTCGTGGAGCTATCAGAGGAAATTGCATCAAGGCAGCTGTGCACACGGCACCTAAAAGTGGACTGTGTGTTTTTCCGCGTGTGAAAGAAAATGGAGACGACCAGGTGCCACCGTTCCCTTGGTGGTTCTCTGCTGGAGATGCGGCAAAAATGGCCATTGTGTTACGAAATGCGAAAGTACAGTGCAGTGCTACTTCTGCACTAAAAATGGAACAAAGCCCCGGGACATACCACTGGCCGGGGAGAATGAGGTGCTTATCGTTCAGGGAGAAATCCTTATTGAAGAAGCCTCAGGGAAGACCAAGGAAGTGAATTATTATCCAGCAGGATGCGTAAGGCGGTCAAGCCCGATATGCGGTATCGTCGCACTACTGAGGAAGATGCGTGCATCCTAATTGGTTTTAATACGGCCTGCTAACCTTATTTTGCTGCAAAATTTATTTTTACAGGAAAACATGCATTTTTCCCTAGACGTATATCTATGTTTAGGGTGCAAATATAGGACTGAAAAGCCTCATTTTAGGATCGTTAGTACTTGTTGTAATGATATTGAAATAACAAAGAAGAATACAAATAATCGCGATAAACTCTAAATTAACGGGTGTAGAATCTATTATATGTACAAGATTCAAAAAAGTTCTGGAATTATCATTACTTACTGGTTTAGTCGAATTCACAAATAAAACCTTAATAAGTTTTTGTTCAACGTAGAAAAGATGAGGATTTTCTGTACTTTCCTTATATCTTTGGCGGATATGTTGAATTATATTGGTAAATACTATATAATCACATTATGTATCCATAATCTTAAAAAAAATTGTACGCTATACGCAAATGTTAATTTATCAAATTTAATATATATTTTTACCAAATATATGTTTGGTAGCTAGTAGATTACGAATTACATCTTTGTTGATACGCAATTTTTATCCATTTAAGCAGCAAAAGTTCCTCTAATTTAAAGTAAAAGCAGATATTTGATTGACATCCGCTTTAGTTGCTTAAAGCGTCAAAAACACTTTTTCAATGTGAGTGGCTAATCTCTAATACTTCATACTTTTGAAAAGGAGAACTTGTTATAGGTGTTCTGATTTAAATAAGTATACTTTTTCATTTCCTGTTACATAAGAGAAACAGTTTGAAAGAATGCAAGTCCTTTTGCACCTTTTTTTAGTTCGTAAAAAGTTTAAAATTTCTGCGAAACTAGAGTTTCAGAAAAGAAACACCTTAACTTTAGGATTCCAAGAGTTGCAATCAGTCTTGCCCCGTCCCCAGAAGAGTTTTGCATACAATTTTTATAATAATTTTCAATGAAATCACATTTTTTCACTAAGATACTCTGAAGAAGACATACAGTTATTGAACTGAAAAAAAAACCGTTAAATTCTTACAAATTGTTAGCCTTTCTCAATATTTGACCTTTTTTTTAAATGTCCTATTTTGTTTAGAAACCACTGAACCAAACCTTAGAATCTTAAGAATTTTTTCTGTCTCCAAGAATACATTATTTCTTCTCAGTGATACCAATTTTCGTTAAAAAAAAGACCCTGAATATAATTTTGAGTTTCGATTCCTCTAGAATCAAACGGAAGGGCCTATCACAAAGCCACCGAACGCGTTCTCGGGTTGCGGGTAGAGGGTCCCTGTACCAAGGGTTTCTGCTGAATATGGTTACAAAAATAAATAGGCAGTCCTAGACAATTGTCCAGGGTTGTTCCCGAAGGAATTAACCCACAAGCGGAGGTGTGAAAACCGTGCCGAAAGCTGAAGGAACCTGGGTGAGGGGTCTTGCGGTACCATTTAGGTGGGCGCACAAGAACTGCGCCCATTTAGAATATTAGATTTGAGTGGTCCTCTTCTTCTACTTTGATATACTGACCTACTGTCCATATATAGAGAATTTTTTTCAACCATCAATTCATTTTTAATAACCAACAACTTTTTATGTAACAACAAAAAAACCTTTACATACATAATTATACATCTTGACCATTTTTCCAAGCACAGACTCTATTTCCTTAGCAAAACCAACTAAAAATGCATTTTAAATTACACTTTTTCAATACTTTGCTAATAGATAAGGATAGTTTATTCTTTAAACAATTTCTGTCACTGTTTTTTTATACATGGAAACCTTACGGTGGATAAAAACATCAAAATCCATTGGAAATTGGTTTGTAGACAAAATTTTATCCACATAAATTCGATTCTGCGGGAAAATATTGCATAAAATTCATGTATTGCCCAGGTGGAAATTTTTGTACAAAAATGCACTAACAATTAAATCCATTTTTACAAGAATTCACAAATAAATACAGTAAATTACAATCAAAATTACAGGAAAGTACAACTTTTTTCTATTATTAGGACGAATTTTTTTTTGTATTTTACTGCATATTGTATTTTATTGTAGTTTCTATTTTCTATAAAAATTCACAAAATAGTACAACTGAAAGAATCTACATGAATTTATAGAAATCTTTGGTCCAAAAAGAAAAACTTTTTGATTGAAAATAAATATTTAACAATTAAGAATGATTTTATCACTGTTACTAAAATTAATAGATTCTTAAATACACAAATTTTGTCATTTGCAGTAGTAAAAACTGAACTGCAAATTAAAGACTCAATGTAGAATAATTTTTTATTTTAAAGATTTAAAATTAAAGCTTGAGATCTTTTATTGAAACGCTCGAAGATTTACGCGTATAAAATATAAAGTTCTAACACTTTGTGGTGGAAACTATCGTATTTTCGGTCAAAAATGCAACTGGTTGAGAGATAATCTTTTTGGTTGTAAATCAAACTGTTTTGTTGAAAAACTGTATTTTTTGAAAAATAATTTATGATTTGAAATGATTTCCTAAAGTTTCAAAACATAATATAAAATATTTCAAAGCAAAATTTTTCATTTTTACAACATTACAACATATTTTAAACAATTTTAGTAAGTTGAAGGGATACATAGAATGAAGCCAAATTGATATTTTTTAACATTTTCAACCTAAAATTGAAATATATTTTTTAGTTAATTCTCTATTTATTAATTATTAAAGAGTTATTACAGGTAAGCACCATAAATATTAGTTATTTTAATACTAAATGAATTTTACATTAACTATGACATAAACAGATGTAATTATAACTTAACTGTAATAATAAGAGATTAAAATATTTTTTTGTAATCATTATTTAATAATTAAATATTATTTAATGCTAATGCCGAATGAATAAAAAATTATGTCTAATAGTTGTTTATCAATTAGAATACCAAAAGTGGTAACTAAATATATGTTTATAAAAACTAATAATTGTTATGTTAACTATATTATTAACTATTAAACCATATAATGTCTAAATATATTGTCTAAATAATTAACTGCAGAGAAACGCCATCGTTTGCAGAAATGTCTTAAACAATTGTAATCTGAATTAATTAATTTTTACGCGGCACCATAAATTATTATAAATTAGACTTGAAAGAGATCCGAACTTTAAAGAACGACAGCACTGTATGGCTTAGTGCCTTTATTTATCGAATTAAGAAGAAAAATTTAAAAACGAAACACCAAAAACTATGTTTCCAAAAGTCAGTGTGATCAGCTCATTACAGTTATAGAACAAAGTAAAAATAGGAAAGATGGCGAGAAAGAGACAATCGTTGTCACCGCTCACTTCATATACTCTACTGTATATAGACATGCCTTATATAAATAAATCTGCACTTTATCATTTGCATTTATAAATGAAATATTTAATGAACTATTTAATGACCTGGTAAAATGATGATACTTATTATTAATTACAAAGATATTAGAGAAATAAAGTTTTTTCCATACATTTGGTTCATTGTTTTCCCCTCAGCTTTCACAGAAGTGATGTTAGCTGATGGTTGAAGTGAAAATACGTAATGTGTTGTTATATAATTATTTGAAAATCTAACAAATTTAGGAAACTTAATTTGAAATGTATTATAATGGGAGGGACATTTTCAAACCTCTTATGCGGAGTTCGTGCTCATCCAAACTACCTACTTTGGCCCGAGCGGAATTCATGATTTGTAGTCGGAGGGTGGTTGGCCGCGAGCGGAGTTCGTGTGCACCCTCTCAGAGTACGCAGTCTTATCCTTGCATGCGGGGCTCTACAAGGATGGACGAACCCTTTTCCCTAGCTTCTCATGGGAATAACAATGACAACACCAAACATAGCTGTAGTTGGTGCGGTTCAAAACAACAGAACGTGCAGGGCTCCTGGCAATTGGTCGGCCAACAATGCCGACCACTCTAGTGCTGGGGGTGTCAATGAAAACGGATTCAATGCGATGGATCGGCGGAATCTCGGGACCTTTAGGTGGACTGAGCGACTAAATCACGATTTGCTAGCCGGCAATAGAGAAAGAGAGGCGACACTAAGACCAACTGCGGGCAGACATCCAATAGAGGTAGAGCGATGCTTTATGACCCGGAGAAACATTAACACCAAGGTTTCTCTCAAACCTAAAGTTCTGGCTGAAATGCATGACGAGGTTCATGGACTATTTTCCGAAGATTCCGACCTCTGGGCCATCGATTATTGTGTGTATAATGCAGCGAAAGCTTTGGCCGATGCGAACCGTAAAAAAACCAACGGTTGATCATAAGTCCAAAAGACGAATGCATCAACTTGCCATAAAGATAGGCTGGGCAAGACAGTACGCGTTCCGCATTCAGTGTGTGATTCACTACATCACATTTGGCAGGAATTTTACCGCCAAGGTTCGAAAGTTCGCGCGCGAAATTCCGACCCGTTATCACACACTTAACAAGTCAAAGCTATTGACCATCAAGGAGCATATTGTTAAGAGAATACGGATACTATCTGACGCTAAAAGAAGTCTAGAGCGGAGAAAGAGGTGTATCAGAGAAAATCAACAGTTTTGTCCTGACCCATCTCGACTCTTCCAAAACCTTTCAATTACTGTCGACCACCCGCCCAAACCAAAGGAGGTCGAAGTATTTTGGAGAAAAGTCTACGAAGTTCCGCATAGACTGGACGAAGACTCAGAAAATATAAATAGCTTCAAGGAGCTGTGTGATCCCCTCATAACACCTGAACGAGAATGTCCACCCATCACTACCGAAGAGGTAAAAAAAGTATTAAGAGGGATGAAGAACTATTCTGCACTGGGACCAGATTGTATCAAAACCTTCTGGTGGAACAAGTTACCTTCAACCTATCAGAATATGGCCCGTATTTTCACCTCATATTTAAAGTCTGAAGAGACGATTCCGGAGTGGTTGGTGAAAGGGCGCACAATACTTATTGTAACATTAAATTGTAACTGGGTACATAGTTTTTCGTTAGATATCCCTAATAGCTTTATCTAAACTGATGATCTTTTTACATGCCTCACTCATGAGAAGATATCCTGCCTGGCATGTATATAATGATGTACACGATTTTTTTATGACTTCTGCAAGATAATGTGTCACCAAATAATTTGATAATATAGCCACTTGTTGATGTTGAATTCTCTAGATCTCTGAAACTTCCATCTATAAAAGCCTCTAATTCATTTGTTTTCGCTGTAGAGCGTAAACCTTAATTTTTTTGTTTTTCTAAGGTATCTAAATATTCTTTTAACCTATCTAGTATTCATCGGTGTTTCTTGTCAATTACATTCTTTCATAAATTCTTCATCATCTTTCATCTTTCATACATTCTTTCATTTAACTGATCATTATAATAAAAAATCGTAACTGTTTGTGCTGCTTAAATTCCTAATCTGTTAATAGAGAGATGATTTTACCGACATTACTTCTAAAACCACCTCTAGGTTCGTAAAGAGAATCTGGAACTTTATGATCTGTCACCTTTTGACAGATGTAGCAAAAAAAAAGATTGTATTTTGCCATAAGGAAATTATCATTGTAATGGCCAAAGTTATTATATCCATGGCATTTTTTAGTTTGTCTATTCTGATAATTCTTATTTTAGTAGTTCGTGCTGTACGAAGTTTTATTTGCATCTAATAATTTTTCTGATTTCTTTTCGGACCCTGACTTTATTGAAAAGGCTTTCAGTTTCTCTAAATTTAATGATATTTTATTAGTTTTTCTATAAATAAAATCTGTTGATCTGATGCCGGGTATAGTTTTACACACAGCTTGATGAAAAGCTGATCTTTTCTCTTCATCTGTGAGAGCAATAGCGTTGACATATTCTTAATATTCGGCTATTATATTATCAAATTTTATCCAAAACTCCTCAACAGGTTCATTTTGCATTAGTTGCAATTGATAAAGCTTTGCTTCGACTGATCTAAGTTACTAGCAATTATATCTGTTAACTGCATTTTGTCTTTTTAAAAGACTTTGTTCATTTAAATTAATTATAACTTCTTACTGTGGCTCAATAACATCTAATAAATATTTTGAAGTTAACTCTAATTTCAGTTTATCAAACTATATGTTACTATAACCTTTCTGTGTTAAAGTGTATTTTCTAATAGCATGAGGGATGCTAGAAGTTTTGCTTGATTCTAAAGTATTATTCAACAGAGAATGTGTATTATTTAATGCGGTAGTTGCATATAGATTTAAATTTTGATTCTTTGTATTGTTAAGATCATTGTTTAATAAAATATTATCAAATTGTAGTTTATGTTGATCACGACCTTCTAAAACTGTAGAATTCTGAATATTCTTTACCTGAGCACGTCCAATTATATTTTTTCCTATCTGTAATCTCACTTTTTAAGCCTCTATATAATTTGTAGTTGATGTTCCCGCAAGTTCCAACATCTTCTCCATTAATTTAATCATTTGTTCCTGAATTTTTTTACCCTTTTTCATCGTTGGAATTAGACAAATTTAAATACAGGAGTAAATGATTTCCTTCACGCACACTTTTTGGTACTAGGTTTGAGGCAGCATAGTTTTCTTGACCTGTCGTAGTGACTAATTTTAAATTAAATTATCATATATCTGACTGTATTCCTTCTGGACAATATTATTTTTCATTTAAATTTTCCTGAAGTAGTTTGCCCATCGTTCAAGTTTTCTGAAATACCGCCTGCCTGCTTATTTTTCACTTCCATGTATTCTCTTAAATCATCCATACTAATATATATGGTTTGTCTAAATGAAAAATATTTATTTTGAGGCAGATTCAAAAACAAATATAAATTTCGCTTCAAAATCAACCGCACCGTAAGTCTCTCCCACTTCGTAAGAAGGCACCGCACTCGAAACTGCCTAGAAGAGTTGATCATGCACGAGTCACATGCACAGCAACGTGCTGGCAAACACTACTGCCGTCTAGAAAAAAGCTGCAATCTGTACAGTGGCGAAACTTCCTTACCGCGAAAACCCGCATTGCGGGGGGCCTCCCTCTGCGGGAGCGCCTCACGGCCAGTGGAAAAATTATATTTTAATTACAATTTTTTACATTCTTGTATATTTTAAAATAATTATTTATTTGCATTATAGAAATTTGAAAAAATATATTAACCATTTTTTAATTATTTGAACAAATATAATTTGTTTAAGCAATCCTTTTCCCAAAAATATTGTTATTGTATTGTTATTGTTATTTTTATCGTAAGGTTGTCGTAACGATGTCGTAAAGACGTCTACAAATTCTGTGCCCAATGGGAATGTTTATACAATTCATTTTTTTCCTTTTGCATTTCTATTAAATTGATCATGGATTCCTTACGAATAAAAATGGTTTCAACATTGAAACGACTTCTTTTAACAAAATTCACTACTTAAAATCATTTCATGTTATGTTTAATTCAGATTTTGTAACAATTTTTTTAACAATTTTCAATTTTAAGAGAATACTTAAAACGATTTTAAAACATCACATGAGATTTACAAAATGACAAGAAAACTAATCTCGAAGGTTTGAAGACAATTTTAGGGCTTATTTAAGGTAATTTAAAAGATATTTCTGAGATTTTAAATTTTAAAATAGATAAATAACGTGTTTCTTTAAAAAAGATTTCTGAAAATTTATCAAATATTTAAATTTTTCTCTAAGGTTTGAACAATCCTGAAAATCTTCTAAACTGGTTTCAATTTTTACCAGAATTGTGTAATCTCTTCCCCAATAAAAAATGTGTTAAAAAAATTTCTAGTTTTTTTTCTTAACTATCTGAAATATTCCGAAATGTTCTCGGCTAATGAAAAAACGTAACCTTATAGATTAATGCAGCTACAAGCAGCTATAATTAGAAAATAATACGGTGAAGTTTGAACTAATAATGATGCGGACATAGAATGCATCCAAGTCGATTCTTGAATCTATCTCTACTGGCAATCGAAATAATGATGCAAAATAATAGGATATCGAAATTGTTATCAATAAGTTTGTCAAAATGAAAGCGAGACGAATTGCGATATAGCAACATGCAGATCATTTTTGTAACGGCGCAATACAAATTTTTAAGTCAGAACTATTCATAATTTATAACATAAATTGTCTGAAAAATATAATTTTTAATACATTATGTAAAGAACTATGTGATATATTTAATTTTTTAAATGTATGTCAGCTATAATTATATGCTGTTTGCGATTTAATTTTATAAGAGGGGCCTCCTGAATATTTCTTCGATGGGGCCTACACGAATGTAGTTACGCTACTGCCTCTGTACCACATATTTCACTTTAAACTCCATGTTCTTTTATTTTTTGTCCGTTTTAATGAAAAATTAAATATTTCCCCGTGGGCACAAAATTTTGCGACGTCTTTACGACATCGTTACGACATTTTTAGGACAACTTCACGACATCCTATATCCATGTCGTAACGATGTCGTCAAGACGTCGAAATTTTGTGCCTACTGGGTTATTAACGCATATATTTACTGTATTTTTGTACACTTTTATTTTACAAAATTAGGTTACAACTTGATTTATTCTAATCATTACTCTAATTTATTACAGATATTATTCTAAATACTAAAAAAAGTTATTTTTATGATAACAATTTAAAATATAATTCTAATTTTATCTTTAAATAAAAAACAACACTTTTGATATGTATATACATATTTACATATTCAAACAAGTGGCAAATATACTGCACCGCAGTTATATCATTTTAGCACATATCTAAAAAAAATTTTAATATCTTTTAACTATTTTTTGAAATCATTTTTTAATTATCGCTATATTCGTAAAAAAATTATTTTATCCCCCCCCCCCCACCCAAATTATGAGTATTTAATTTTTCTCAACGTTCTTCTCGAAAGGAAAAAGAGAGAAAGAGACCCCTTCTAATCAGTCAGTTTTTCTTTTTTTTTTCTTAAAAATTCAATGTAACATTTTTTAATCTCCGCTGTATTTCAACGTTTTATACTCACACGTGTATAAACGTAATTCTACTAAATTCAATCAGATTATTTATATTCTATTTTCGAGAGAAAAATTGTTGACGTATCTAACATGCACTATTTTTTCAAACTTCTCTCTTATGCTGCTTTTTTAAACATGATCCAAAAACTTCTAATTTTGCAGTTGTTTCGAGAGTTATTAAGACCATGCGGTGAGTGGGTGACGTGACCAGATTCTTACCTTACCGAAATTTTTGTTTATTTCCTAACTTATATGCACACGAAGCGCCAAATCGATTTGAAACCTTTATTAGTGCTTCTTATTTATCATCCCAAATATTCAACTTGATGTGACGCTTCGTGTGAACATAAGTTGGAAAATAAAAAAATTGGCGGTGAGATAGGTATCTGGTCACGTGACCGACTCCTGACATAGCCTTAAGCACCTCATTTGCCGGGAAAAACAACAGAATTTCGCGCACTTTTCCACATATATACATTTTTTCTCTAAATAATTTTTGTTTCATCTAACTCGTCTCAATTTTTTTATAACTTACCAGCCACTCAATGGCAATGATTTTATGAGAGAAACTGGAACTCTGCTCTTATCTTTCCAAGTTCGTTAATCCTTCTTTTCTTTCTGCTCTCGAAGATGAAAAAACCCAAAATTCTCCGCCTAGTCTAGGCTCCTAACTTATGAGAATTTCTCTTTAATGTGGAATCTGGAGGTGGGTGCATGCCATGAAATAATCACTTTTGATTATAAACAATTGGTAATGTTTATTAACCAACAAAGCTTCCTAAGCATACGATATGCTAGTCGAACTCTATGTACAAAAGTCCCTACTGAGAGGTCATTGCAAAGCTACAAGGAGAAAAAGATATCGCACAATGATACCGCAAAATCTCTATATTGCAAGAAAGCGCAATATTATAATGTACAATCACGTCCCGGAGCTTTGTACGATATTATAATGCACTAATATCACGGACGAAATTAATTTAAATTTGGTTACCCAGTGGGCACAAGATTTGGCGACGTCTTTACGACATCGTTACGACATATTCACGACAACTTTACGACATCCTATGTCCATGTCGTTACAGTGTCTTTACGATATCGTAAAGTCATCGTCCAATTATACGACATATTTACGATATCGTAAAGATGACTTAACGACATGGACATAGGGTGTCGTAAAGTTGTCGTAAAGGTGTCGTAAAGATGTCGAAACATGTCGCCAAATTTTTTGCGCACTGGGTAGTCTCATCTTCTATACAGCGCGGCGTCCTTAGCAGCAATGGGAAGAAGGCAGAGTACGTGTGAGTTCAAGCTATAAATCGAGACACCAGATTTAAAATCACAGAAAAAAGGAAAATTTTGCTGTAGGTAAGAACTGCAACGGTTAATGATTAAACATATTTCCACTGAGGTTAGGCAAATAATTCTGAACTCGTTGATGCAAAATGTAACTGACAGATGGGAATCCCCATTTCTCTTAAATTTAATTAAGTAAAACGACACAGGATAGCGCTGGCGTCGTAATTGTCAGTACACCTGGAATAAAAATGGAGCGATTATAAGATGAAAGATTATCCAGGCAAGGTTAAAAATCGCAAATTATCTTTGATTCATGTGAAGTTCATCTGGAAAGGTTAATTTTTGTTCCGGTGAATCTTTCACCTGGAATAGATGTAAACTTTATCTTTAATTTTTCCTGTGATCTTTTGTTCACTACTCGAACTACATTGAACTTGAAATGTACGATATCACGATTTTGCGCTATTATAATGCGATAATTACGATATATAGCGCAGGAATTACGGTATATATTGTAATTCATGCGATACAGTTTTCTCAGTGTACATTTCTGACAATCTGGGCATGTCAAAGTTGGCACTGATGCAAAAAGGTCTTAAATTCTTTTGAATGCCTCATCCAGCGTTTTAATCACGATTAACTTCTGGCGCGTTCCACCATGAATTTTTAACCTCTGGTTAGCCAACCCTATGCTCTGTTTGAAATAAGTC
This sequence comes from Belonocnema kinseyi, assembly GCF_010883055.1. Taxonomy (NCBI): domain Eukaryota; kingdom Metazoa; phylum Arthropoda; class Insecta; order Hymenoptera; family Cynipidae; genus Belonocnema; species Belonocnema kinseyi. The sequence goes on from NC_046657.1 coordinate 147,854,206, forward strand.
TAGTTTCTGCGTGTTTCTGTTGTAATGGTTATTCTGATTGGCTGACTTTAAATTTGTATTCGCGCGCAAAATATATCTCGACTGTTGCCAAACGAAGAGCGGCGACGTGTTTTTTTATGCACATCGTTTCCAAATAAATGGACAGAAATTCGTTATCGATTGAAATTGAATATAGGTTATGTGAGTACAAGATATCGTTATAAATTTGATCAATATTTCACACTATACTCGAACTTTAACTTAGAGGTTATGTTGACTACCGTTAATCGTTGATTAACTCGCTAACGTAAAAAAATGTCTGGTTAAGTTAATTGTCGATTAAACTTCTTTAATAATGTTTAAAGGGTTGTGGAACGCAATCTGCTGATTAAACTAAGTTAATCAATGATTAAAATTTAATCATAGTTGGTGGAATTAGCCCTTAAACTTTATTCTAATAGAATTCGTAAGTAAACTACTTTTAAATAAGTTTTAGAACTCAATTTTTTTGATCTTTAAATTTCTTATATTTTGTCATAAACGGCATTGGCTAGAGGTCTTTTTTTGTAATATTATTAACATATTTGAAATGTAAACAGAATTTGCAATTTTTCCCTGGTTTTTTTATCATAACTATAGGGTTTCAAAAATTTATTTTCCTTTGCGTTTTTAAATAAAAACAGAACATTTTTTTTTGAAAATATTTTTTTTCCGGTGCATCCACGGCAAAATTACTTAAAACTAAATGCAAGTGACGTCAATTTGGTGCGAGTTAAAAAAAAGTGTCCTAGCCCTAATGTTTTACGAGATATGCGATTGGAAAGTGCACTCTTCCTGCATAGAGGCCCCTGAGCGTACCGTAAAGTAGAAATACGGTCGTATTTCAAAAAATTTGTTTTGAATAAGTGTGTATGTTTTATTTAGCATGTGTGATATGTCTTGTACTATTGATAAATAATTAATTGCTTATAACAAAAGCCTTCTATCACTAAGTATGATTACTTTTTTGCCTTGTTTTTATTATTTTCCTGCAAGAAAGTAATTGTAATTGATTGAGAATGTATGATATGTTTTTTATCAATAAACAAATATGTTTGATTAATAATTGTTCACAAGAAAATCTGTTCCTGGCCATTAAAATACATTTAATTAAGATCATTTTAGCAAGCTTGGAAATAAATCATGCTTATCTTGTACATGAACTTGAAATGAGTGTTGCGAATGCGTATTTATTTAAAAAACAAGTTTAATAAATTTTTAATTTAGGAATAAAGTGCATAATTCATTAAATTAACAACTTCAATACTAAAGAAGGTTTTTATCCATTTATTTAATGCCAATTTATTTTTTATTCACGTAATTCTTACCTATTTAACTATTTTGTGAATTTGCTTAAATAACTTTTAAACATAAACAATTTATATGATTACTTCTTTATTTATTAATTTTTTTAAATAATCAGTTCCTTACTTTTTTTAATTTAGAAAAATTGTCACAGAATATTATGTACAATTTACAAAAATTACTGCATATTACAAGCATATTGGAGGTGAGTACGGAATTAAATGCAGAAAAGTTATTTATCAGAAGATAATGTCATAAGCAATTATTAAGAAACTTGTTGTTTTTGATAGAAAGTATATATCATATTTTCACTCAATGAAAATTAATTTTTTGCTAGAAAAGTACTCAGAAAGTACTCAAAAGTGGTTATGACAAGATATTGTTATAAACCATTATAAAAAACTATTTGTTAACTGAAAATAAATACATATTAAATTTTTAATTAATTAAAATTACTTTGTCTCCAGAGTATTAAAGAAGTACTCAACAGTGGTCATGAAAAGATTTTATTATGAACAATTATTAGCAAAACATATTTTTTTATTGATAAGAAAACACATCATACATTTGCAATCAATTCCAATCGATTTTTTGCCACGAAAATACGAGAAAGTATGTCAATTTCATTTAATCTTAAATAATTTTGTGGTCGAATGCACAGAAAACGAGATATTTTCAACAACAACAAATTATCTGTTTTTAGTCAAAAATTAAAAAAAAAGTTCAAACCTTGCAATTCCCGAAATAATAGGTCTCAAATAACTTTTTTTTAGATCTACGAAGATTTTCGTAGACTTTAGTTTATCCTCTGGCATCATTTAAGAAAACTAAAACGGATACTATTTATCTAAAAAAACTAAAAGCCACCTTTTCGCCCGTAAAAACAGGCAAAAATGGCAAAATTTAGTAGATAATAACTCATAACCTATGATAGGTAGGACTTCATTTTTATTTTGTAATTACGGAGAATTGAGTCAACTTTGTTTCACCTGCAGAACACTTTCCTGTCGAGTAATTAGGTTAGAAAGTACACAGTATTTTTTGACAATGAATCGTTTTTTTGTTGCAAATAGTCAAACTTTTATAAAAATTAAATGGCCACGTGTCTTGCGCTTGAACATGTTCTACCCATAGCTAAAATGAAAAAGAAAATTTGGAACTTTTTCTCTTTTTTTCGAAAATACCGTTGAAATTCACTAAAAAAGTTTTTTTTAAGTGGAATTTTTTTTTAAAGCTTCCAAAAGTTGAAAAAATTTTGATTTTCATTAGCGTTACCCACGTCGTATTACGTGGAGGTTTCTCAAGGTTTTTCCTGGAATTCTTTAAACTCTCTAAATTCCCTGAATTCTTTAAACTTTCTCAATTCTCTGAATTCCTTGAATTCTTCAAACTTTCTCCATTCACTGAATTCTTTGAATTCCTTGAATTGTCTGAATTCTTTAAATTCCTTGAATTGTCTGAATTCTCAGCATTTCGTAAATTCTGAGCATTTCGTAAATTCTGAGCATTTCGTAAATTACCAGCATTTCGTAAATTCTCTGAATTCTCTGAAATTTTGATATCTCTACATTCGTCGAATTCTCTGAATGATGACCACTCCAAGGGAGGCTTTTTAACATGAAGATATCAAGTTAGACTTTTAACTTTGGGTCTGTTTGTTAAGTTTTTAGGTTATTTTATAGTTTCACACTTGAATTTCTTTTATTTTTAAATAAAAATATGTTATTTCCGGACTATAAAAAATGAATAAAAAAATAAATGTTAAAAAGTAGTGCAAGAGGACCATAAGCATGCCTAATTAATTTACATCCTATATTGAACCATTATAATTTTAAGATCGTTTGAATTGACTTAAAGAAAAAACTTATTTTTACAAGCAATTAGTAGTTATTTGGCAAATAACTAGCAAGCACCATATAAATTTTCCATGTGAACCTAAGACTTTCTTAAAAAGCGAAACACTATATCAAATGTAATACTAGTTTTAACGAATTAATAATTTATGTATTTTTTCTGAAATTTACTTTAATTTTATGTAAATAACGCAGAAGGACAATATTAGCAGTGATGACGTCAATGATAACGAATGTATAATTTATTACATGTACGTGATCCAAGAAAGTGTTCGAATATTCACTAATGACTGTGATAGTCAAATAGTTCAATAAAATCTTAATAAGTTTTTGTTCTGAGTAGAAAAGATGAGGATTTTCCATATTTTTCTGATATCTTCGCAGCCATCCTGAAATATATTTGTAAATATAAAGACATTATATGTATATTTCTTATTTTAAGAACATTTTTTTAATTTTTACGCAAATTAGACTTTATAAGACTCAATCTACATACTAATCCAATTGCTATTTTCTTCTAAACTTCATTTGAACTTGTCCGAAATAAGTAAAAATTTAATCTGAATTTATTCCGGAGGGATCCATAATGTTTTTTTAGTAACACGTGTTATTCTAAAGGTGTCCCTATTCATATAAAATGTATGCCGGTCTCAAAATCAGCTACTACTTTGATTTATAATGAAAGCAGAAAGGGTACTTTGTACCTTTATGTGCCTTATAAGTCTACTACGTATACGTGAGTATCTCAGAAGTACATTGCTTAACTGCATGGGCTAAATGAATCGACTGCGTACCACGAGTAACGCAGAACTGTACTTCGCACTCTTATGAACCTTAGCAATATATTGCGCATTCATAAATGCCGTAAAAATGCACTGCGCAGCCACATGTGCTAAAGAATCCTACTGCGCAATCATATGTGTATTATAAATATATTGCGCATCCCTAAGTGTCGCAGAACTACACTGCGCAGTTCTTTGTACAATAAAATTTTACTGCACAGCCCTCTCCATTAAAGAAATTCCAAGAGAAAAAATTGAGTTCCTGGTGCATCTTCAATAGTTCTGGAATTCTCGATAGGTTTCATTTACTGTCCTGACGTTAAAAGCGAAAAAAATCCTTTATTAAAAAAGTGAAAATAGGTTGCATACATTACTGGTCTCTAAACCTGACAGAGGATCCAATTCAATCCAATTGAAGCCATTCCAATCCTGTTCAATCAAATTCAATTAATTCCAATCCAATAAACTTCATTTAAATCTAATCCATTTTAAATAACTCTAATTTAAATGACGCCAGTCCAGTCCATTCCAATCAATTTCAATTTACTCCACTCAATCCCGATCTAATTAAATTGATTATAATTTATTCATTGTAATAAAATTTAATTCAGTGGGACGATGCTCGTGAGGGCTAAAGCGTAGGCTTTGGACCCACTCCGTCGGCTTGCGGGTTCGATTCGCGCCTCACACTCTGGAAGAGCCTCGGCGGCCCATGCGGTGAACATTAGCCTAGCAAGAGAGTTCTTCATCTCTGGAGAGTCGTGGGACCGGTACCTCTATAGAAAAAGGTTCTCTAAGTACTTAAAGCTGTTGCTCTTGTTGGTTTGGAACCCACCTTAAACTATAGGTCCCCCTCCCACCACCAAATAAGTTGTGTATGAGGGGTTGGGGGTAAAGGAATAGAGAAGGTGGAAGAAAAATGTGAACACTTAGGGGACACATTAGAAGCTTCCATACCATAAAATTTAAGTCAATTTAATGCATCCGAATTATAACTAGCCTAATTAATCCCAATCCACTCCACTTAATTCTATTCCAATCTAATCCAATTCATTCAATCCACTCCAATTTAATCCAATGGCGTCTACTCCACTCCAATTCATTGTAATCCAATCAGTTTAAATATACTTCATTCCAATCCACTCTAATCGATTCCAATTCAATTAATTTCTAGTTAATCGATTTAGATCACAGTCTCACTTACTTTCTAAACATAAATTTCACGTACTAGGCAGTCTGATAAGTCCCTGAAAAATGAATCACGGAGACGTTTTTTTGGCCAAAATCGGTTTTATTTTTCAACATACTCTCCTTTTAGGTCGATACAGCGGGGCCAGGTCTGGTAAATACGGTGGCTGAGGAACCAATTCGAAGCCGATTTCATGCAATTTTGCTTGTGCAACTAAACATGAATGAACAGGCGCATTGTCGTAATGAAAAAGCGGTTTTTCTTCTTCAAATGCGGTCGTTTTTCGGCGATTTCGATTTTCAATTGGTCAAATAATGATGAATAGTATGCTCCGGTTATGATTTTACCTTTTTCAAGATAGTCCACGAATATTATGCCATGTGCATCCCAAAATACGGAGGCCATAACCTTTCCGACCCATTGTTGCGTTTTTGGACGCTTCGGAGCACTTTGGCCCGGTGGAACCCAATGTTTTGCCTGTTACGTTGACCCAGGAGTGCAGTAGTGGATCCAGGTTTCATCCATGGTTATGAATCGGCGCAAAAACTCGGTCGGCTTACGAGAAAATAATGCCAAATTCTGCTGGGAAGTTGTCACACGAATTCGTTTTTGGTCCACTGTGAGCAAACGCGGCACCCATCGCGCGCAGAGCTTCTTCATGCCCAAAACTGAATGCACGATATTGCCCACACGTTCCAATGATATGCCTACAGCATCAGCTACCTCTCTTAATTTCACTTTGGGATCATTCAACATCATGTTATGGATTTTTTCGACATTTTCTGGTGTCGTGACCTCTTTTGGGCGCCCAGAACGTTCAGCATCAACTGTGCTCGTACGGCCACAACGAAACTCGATAAACCACTTATGAATCGTTCCAATCGACGGTGCAGAGTCCGGGTAATACTTATCCAGC
>NC_046657.1:147860368-147874733 GCF_010883055.1 Belonocnema kinseyi
AACATAAATGGCTGAAGTTTTGACAGGCGTCATTTGAAGGATCAAGCTCGACGAAAATGGTTCACATTAGTGAATACTAATGCCATCTCTTAAAATTTTCAGTTATTTATCAGACTGCCTAGCATTATCCTAAAAATTATTATTTAAGGTATCGTTAACAGTACCTAAAATCACTCTTATGATGACAGTGTGATAAAAAGAAAATTATTTATGCTAATCCGATTTAATTGAGTTTGTTTATATTAGAGTTTCGGAGTTCGCTGAATTATATTCTGTTATTAGATTTTTTAAATTCAAAATGGCGGTTCCAATATGTCGGAAAGAAATTATTCTAAATGTTTGGAACATCATAAAATTAGTGAAGGTTAGGATTTTGTGGACGCCAATTTCAAATCTGATATAGGATTTAAAGAATTCAAAATGGCGGATCTAATACGACAGACGCAAATTATTAAAAATGTTTAGACCTCGATAAATTTGATGATACTTAGGTTTTTGGGTCCGTAGATTTCGTATTTGATGTTGGACTTTTAAAATTCAAAATGGTGGATTCGCTATGGCAGTTTCAATTCAGCAATCCCAATAACCTAAGTATCATCCATTTTATCACAGTTTGAATATCTTTACTACTTTATGTCCACCATATTAGATTTTGAAAATTCAGCACCATATTTATTTTTAAAGTTTCTAGAAACATAAATATGATCATTTCGACGCAGTTTTAAAGATTCTTGATGACTTTGTTCAGCTATATTAGATCTCGTGATTTGAATTTTAAAAATAAGAATTTCGATGCAATGATCGCAAATACCTAAATATCAATGATATAGGAAAAGTAGTGATTAGTGTCAATTTATTTCGATCATTGCAGTATTCATTAAAAGATTCAAGGAGTTAAGGTTACGTTTACATTTTTTAAGTATATAAAATAATAATCGGTCAGTTTTGAACATGTAAATAAAATAAAAAGATCTTTTTACGAGAAAGACTGAAAATTTTACTAATAATTACTAATTATTACTAATCATTATTAATAATAATAATAATAACTTGATAAATAACAAAGGCACACGAAGAAATGGTCTTGTCCACCAAACCAGATAAACATTTCTATACGGTTTTGGGGTCGCTGAATCCGAATATGGGATTGGTTTGACTCGGTCGCATTCCATTCATAACCTTGAAAAAAAAATGAATTAAAACAACAAAAACTGCCCCTGGCACATTCTCACGCCCACCTGCAAGGCAGCTTCGCTGGCTTCGTTACCTCAACAAATCGGGGAACGAATAATTCTACACAGCTCCGTTCGAGGCAGTTGTGATGGTCACAGTATCTGTCAAGGCAGCAGGATTGCGTGCTATAGACTGATAGCCATGCTCAAAGAACTAACAAGTTCTATCTGTCGGACACTGAATACAAACAAACTATGGCGAGAACAGTTGTCAGTTTTTTATTTTTTTTTGTTTTTAGGCCATGAAAGAAAGGCAACCTCTCCAAGTGTAATTACCTTTAAATTTGGGCTCAGCGACCCTAAAAACATATAACCGCTTTGCTTCCTTGGCGCTTTCATAAATGTTACAACATTCATAATTTTTTTGAGGTTAGGAACGAAGTTAGACCTGACCGAATCAAACCAACCTCGGATTTAGATTTATCGACCCCAAAAACCCCAAAAATCTAATATGCTAATATTGAGAGGTGCCTTTATGTCTTCAGAGTCGTTAAAAAGTTGTTCTATTTCAGCAGGTGGTTTAAATATTGTTTGGATGTTGTATTTGTTGAGAAATGTTTCTAGTTGTTCTGTAACACCTTGGATGTAGGGAAGAATGGTAGTCGTTTTTCTTTCCTTTTCTTTTGTAAGTTGGGTTCACTTGTTTCTTTTATTTAGTGTATTTTCTTATGGCTTTATCAATTTTTTTGTGTAATAATTTTCTATTAGGATTCGTTTATAGTTTTTTAATTTAATTTTTAAGTTATCTTCTTCTGTTATGTAGCCAGGTCTACACGGAGAAAAGTATCTAGTTGGTCACAATGGTCTCCCACAAAGTAAGTATTACCTTCAAAAACCTTAGTAGATTTGCGCACGTATTTAATTTGACAATATTCTGTTAAAAGCGTATTTTTGAAAGGATGGACCATTGCTTTCAATATGGGATAAAATTTCTCTTCCTTTACCTCACAACTATCAGTACTCTTGCAAATCTAAATCAATGTTGGAAGCAGACCTGACGAAACGTCGCTCAGCAAACTTCTGGTATCATCAAAGACACACTAAACTTAATTTCTGAGTAAAAGAGAATTTACATATGTGTTGCAAACAATAGAAGTGGCTTACCCAACTACTAAGTTTTGTAACTCCTCTTCTTTTGAAGTTATTGTACCGCTATTATTTAAGTGAATGTGTGCGTGAGAAAAATTAGCATGAACGGGGAATTTGTGATCTCGAAGGTAGTGCCCTAAGATTTCAAGTACACACAAAAAGAGGGAATTTTTGTGTGACGCAAAATCAATATCGTAATTTAATTCTACCTTATTCTTAATTCATCAATGAGAATTTTCTTCAATTTGCTTCAATTTCAGTCTGCACGTCATCAGTTGTCTGTAAAAAATAGACAAAAATCAGGAATGTCACGTAGACATTCAGTTGTTCATAATAAATAATTCTAAAAATAATAGGAAATTCTTACCTTCACGTGACAAAGAAAACTGCAACATATTCTCTTTCCCAGATTGATATAATTGTGGCGGAAGGAGGCATATAGGAATCTGTTTGTACGGGTAAGTTTTCTGTAAACTTCATGCCCTAATATTTTATCAGATCTTTTGTAAACAAGTACGTCCAAGAAAGGTTATTTTTCGTTTTCATCAATTTCCAAAATAAACTAGAAGTCAGGGTCAAACTGATTCATAAAATCGGAAAACTTGTATAGTTCGTCTAGCCCATTTCTCCTGATAACAAAATATTTAAGCTTCGATCGATACTATTGAGGCATAGTTCTATCAAAGGTATGAGATCGGAGGGGAAGTTTGCAGAGGATTTATTAATATCAATTGTATCAGACAACAGAGTATTGGATGCAATTGTTGAAGTTTTCTGTAAAATTAAGTTATTGTTTTGATGCCAAGTTTAGATTCTTTTGGCAGGGTTTTTGTTTTTCTTGATATAATTTTGGTAGGGTATTTATCAATTTTTTTATATGCATCGGCAATTAAAGGATTGATTTCTTTAATTGCTATTTTTTCTTCTTTTGTTATGTTTAAGTAGGGATTTCAAATTACTGATGATTTCTTCTTCCAGGATTTTGGAGGGAGATACTGTAGTTATGTCCTTAGTTAGGGCTAAAATTATTTCATTGCTGAAAGGAGGGTCAGAGATGTTTTTACTGTGGTCGTTGATGGTATGTGCCTTACGAGAAGTAATTGGTCAAATTTAATTGTTCTTTTAAGTGGAAAGACCATTAATCCGTTAGAACTAGTCAAGTGACATGCATTCGACTGTAGAAAAAATGTCAAATCTAAGGGTGTTTGATAGGAAGAGGTGAAGTTTTAATAGTCTTTTGAGGGTAATATGCAAGACAAATTAGTTATGTTGTATTGTTTCTTTCAAGGGCAGCAAAAATGTCTAATTTAAAATTAATTTGGATTTAGATGTTCCTGAATGGTTTTTCAATTGTACTAATTTTGGGACCATGTTGTTGTACCTGCATTGCTTCAAGAAAACTAAAGCTGTTAGTATCTTAGCTTAATGCTTTAAAGATTTTATGCTTATACGATGATTCATCCTAATAAAAAGAAGAAATCTTAAAACACACTATTAACATCTCACGACTGGCTTGTTTCCCCTAATAATTAATGTCAGAATTAGAATACAATTAAAACCAACTTTGGGTAAAGAAACATATGCCGAAAAAAAGGATATTACATGTAACTATTTGGGTTCGTCAAATGTGTCGGTATTAATTTATTTCTTGATACAATAATAAGTTCCAATCTTGAGACGTAAAAGAATTGCGGTAGGTCTGAACACGTACCCCAGTGCCTCCCTGATTCCCTCCCACACGAGCCTTCTCTCCTTCCTTTTCCTTCTACTCTCTCGCTTACTCCTTCCTTCTTTTTTTTCTCGCTCTGGCGTACTGGTGGGACCGGAGACTTCAACCGACTTTCGAACTGCAAGGCGGTGTAAGAGACAATAGTAAATATGAAAATAAACTCGTGCCTTATTATTAAAAGAGGTAAAGTGAAAACTAACTCTGCAATACGGGTATCCATGTACTATGCATACTCGTATTTCAATAAAAATCTCATGGTTTTAATGTATAATTTTAGTCTAGTTCTAACTGTGAATCCTAGAAAGAACAAATTGAAATTTCATTATGTCAGGTTACCAGGGTGGTTGAAGTTTATTTTTTTATAATAATTACATTAAATGAACATTAAATAGACATTAAATATTAATAATTATACCGTTAAAATTACAACAGCTGTCCGATTCGTTGTAGCTTCGTAATTCTTTCGGAATAACGATGTTAGGATCGATTTTAGTTTAGCATTAAAATTCCACATTTGTAGGTAAATTATTTTTATTTCTGAATAACACTTACAGTTTTTAGATTTCAGCGACTCTCGGTGTCGACGCGTGAAGACCCAGGTAGTACGTTCGCCGCTGTGCTCCTCCACTGCTGGATGCGACTTCATTGACGACCTCGCCGCTAACCAGCGGGCCTGCCGCGCCGCCGCTCCCGACCAGCTTCACGCTCTGTCACCAACCATGATCCAACAAACCATCGTCCTGCGAATTCGATGCACAAATACGTTCGAATTGGAGTAACTGGAGTGAGCCGACGCCCCCCACCATACTCACTGCATTGGCGCGAATGGTAGGGGAAGCCAACTGCCGCACTCAATCCAAGATGTCAGAAAGGTCGGGTGCCCTAGGGTGCCGAATCTGATTGGTATCTGAGTACGTCATTTCGAATCCTCCTTTCTTCTCTTCGTCTTACGTCCAGAGTTCATCATCGGAAGCTATCAGATCGTGAATTTTTATCGCATCGTGCCGGTTCAAATTTTTTTGAGCTTTCCGTTCGTGTTTGTGTTCGGGTGTCTTGCGGATAATATTGCGCTTGTGTTGTTAGCTAGCCTCGTAGGCAGGGACGTTAATGCTAGGGCTTTCCTGTCAGTGCCAAGCCTTGCGCATTAGGGACTTAGGCGACAGTTTTGTTGGTGCCAAAGGGAAACCTCTACGGTACCAGTACCTAATCAGCGCAATCAGATCAGTGTCAGTAGAATCGGTAAACGGATTCACGGAGCGAGAATGGCAGAGAGAGCTCGTTCGTGCACAACAACGTGCGAAGGAGAAACAGAGACGCGCAGAAGAGGAGCGTTGACGCTTGAAGGAAGACCAAAGACGCGCGAAGCAAGAGCTTTCTTCGTCTCTTTGAGTAGCAGCCACGCGCGGAAAAAGAGCGTCTTCGTCGCTTGGAAAAGCAAAACATTCCACCCTCACGGAATGACGGGTTGAGAAGCTGCCACGTTGTATTTCGGTCCGGCGATTCGTGGAGGGATGACGGCCGCGGTGATGCGGTTTTGCTTCTCCAAGTGACGCTGACGATTTCTCTGAAATCATTGGTTCCTTTCAATTCATTGAAGTCGCCGAGTTCATTACATTCTCTAAATTCTCTTAATTTATAAAAATTTTTTAAATCAATTTAATTTCTGAATTCCGTGAATTCATTGAATTTACAAAATTCCGGGAATACATGGAATTTACCGAATTGTGAGTAATCTGAACTTTCCTAAATTCTTTAGATTCCCTGTATATCGTGAAATTTTCTCATTCTCCTAATTCTCCGAATTCTTTGGATTTATGGAATTCTAGGAATTTATTGAATTGTCGAAATTCCCCGCCTTCTTTGAATTTCTCAAATTCTCCGAATTGATTAAATTTTCTGCATTTATTGAACTCTCTGCATTTATTGAATTCTCTGCCTTTCCTGTATTTTACAAATTCCATTTATTATTTAAATTACGTGCATTTTCCAACAATTTTCAATTTTATGAATTCCCTGAATTCATTGCGTTTTTTGAATTCACTGAATGCTCTGAATTCATTAGTTCCTTTAATTTTCTTGAATTCTCTTAGTTCATTCAATTCTCTGAATTTATTAACTCCTTGAATTACTTAAATTCTTGGAATTCAATTTCTTATTTCAATTTTCAAATTTTAATTTAATTTTATTATTTCATTAAATTCTCTAAATTCATTTAATACCCTGAAGTTCATGTAATCCCTAAATCTCTGCATTTTTTAAATTATTTGGTTTCCCTACATTTGATAAATTCTTTCAATGATCAGAATTTCCTAAATCCTCGGAATTAGCTGGATTCTCTAAATTTGCTGTATTATCTAAATTCCCGGCATTTTCTGAAATCTTTTTAATTCTTCGAATTCCTTGAATTCTGAGAATTCTTTGAATTCCCAGAATCTATTGAATTCTCGTAAGACCTTTAAATTAAGGAAAATAAAAAAATCAGGTATAAATTATCATAATTAAATTGCCTATTACTATTTGATTTGACAATATCGCGCAGCAAAAATGCTGTCCAATAATCCACAATTCTGGAAATGAGCAAAAATTATAATTAAAAATAATGAATTTTCCGTAGATGTATACCTTTGTACGAGGGTGCAAATACGAGACTTGAAGTTCTCATTTTGAGGCCATTGATATTTGAGCTGCAACTAATTTCACATCAGCATTTATCTGGATTACAAAACAGAAAACCGATCCGAATCGAACCAAAAGACGTAATTTTACACATAATCCATAATCAGAAGACATATAAATTTTCCATGTAGACACAAGATTTTTCTTAACAGCAAAAGACAATATCAAGTGTGATACCAGTTTGAACAAATTTATGATTTATATTTTTTCCCTGAAAAATACTACAATGACATGTGAATGTCGCAGAAGGACAAAATTAATAGTGATGATCTTTGAGATAACGAATGTATGATTTATTATATCAACATGATTCGAGAAAGTGCTTGAATGTTCATTACTTACAGTGTTAATCATACTCCTAAATAAGACTTTGATAAGTTTCTATTTTGCTTAGAAAAGATGCGGATTTCGTATACTTTCCTTGTATCCTTGATAGCTATCCTAAATTCTATGCGTAAATATAATCATATTCTATATCTATAGTTCTAGAAAGATGTCTTAAACGAATTTAATTTTGAATTTATTTAGGAAAAATCCGGAATTTGTTTTTTATAAAAAGCGGGTTGTGAATTGTGCGCAATAAAATCGCGACGTATACCATCTGTAGAGGTAGACGTGTGACTTACAGAGATATTTGATTCTATAAATTTGGACGTGCATAGTTCTGTAAAGCTTCACCCCTCATATTAAAAATTCCAAAAATTGTTTAATGTTCTGTGTACATCTTCAATATTTTTAAAGTTTTTAATAGCCTTTGGCAATAATTCTGACGTATCAAGCTTTAAGAGTTCACATTTGGAAAATGGAGACAAAACTATATCACCCCCTTCCCCCATATATTTTGGAAAATTCGATTTTTTGAGGGTTGTGAAATAATTTAGCATAGTTCTACTGTTTATAATGCCTATGAAAAACATTTCAGAGAGTTTCAGCAAAAATAAATATTTGGAAAAAAGAGTTCTATAAAACTAGAATTTAGAGAAAATAAAAAACCTGAAATTTGAATATTTTAAAAATTGATAAATTTTGAGGAATTTTTCGTTTAGAGTTCAAAAAGCTCCAATCAGAATTCTGCTCCTCCCTAGAAGAGTTCTAAACCAAATTCTGGTCAAAACACTTTTTTTGTTGTTTATAAATTAAGGCACTTTAAAGAAAACCAACATTTTCGAGTTTTGAAGTGATAACATCTCATGGCACGGTATGATCTCGGAAAACTAGGTTACAGTAGCGGTAACGCTTCCTCTTTGCTACCTCTCCTTCGCTTCTCCCACTAACTGACTTTTTCAGTCCCGCTCCCCCTCTATCTCTTATTCGCTTCTTCCGCGTCTCTCCTTCAGGCCTCTCTCGCTCTCTCTTTCTCACTCGTTGTCTCCATCTCTCCACTCTCTCAACGCTCTCTTTCTCAATATCCTTCGCTTTCACACTCACAATGAGACTCTGGCATTATTATAAGTGTATAGCGGCATGATCCCATATATACAGCAGTATATAGTAGCATACATTATTGTTGAAGGTCGTGTTCCGTACATGTGCGTGAATTGATTTGCGATTTTGTGTTGGATTAATGAAGTATGCTTTATTTAATTATCATACAACGTAATGCATTATGGTACAATATAATAAACATTCATATAATATCATACTGTTTTAAAGTGAATTTTTCAGTGCGATACAATGTTATACAGTGGGTACCAAACAACATCACCTTGTATCGCACAATACGATAGAATATCGTACAATATCATATAACATAATAGAATATTTTAAAATATGATATAATGCCTTACAATATCATTTCACACTATGACACGCTATCGAACACACAAAATGGTACAATATTAAAAGAGTACTATACAATATGATAGAGTATGGTATAATATGATACAATATTACAAATTATGATAAAATATCACACTATATGACACTATGTGATACAATTTTACAACAATATGATACATTATGATTTAATATCATACATTATTATACAGTATGATACAACAGTGGCACAATATGATGCCATATGATATAAAATGATACACTATCATTTCATATGATCCATTATCATTTCGTATGATACTATGATAATACATGATACAATATTATGAAATATAATAAAATTTGGTGCAATGTGGTTCAATTCGATGGAAATATGATGAAGTATGATCCAATGGTGCCACAATGTAATAATGTTTAATGTGTGCTACACTATCATACAATATGATAGAGAATTATATAATATGATGTAACGTGTTACAATATCGTAAAATATAATACAATATGCGACAATATGATACAACAGAACATAATAACATGCATTACTATACAATACGAAACAATATCATAAACCAAGACTCAGTATGATTTCAGTAACGGTCACGTAAAATTCCAAATTTAACACATTTTTTCGGTTAAGTACAATTTTAATACATGAAAAATCTATGTATATTATAATTATAATTAAAAGAAAAAAGTTTATTACTCTTGGTATCTCACATTACCGATACTGAAAATTTAAAAAAAAAACGCGAATTAAACTCTGCAAAGTTCCGATTGCCAGTCAGGGACTTTTCTAATTAAGCCATTAGAGAGATCGAGAGAAAAATGTTTTTTTTTCAGAAATATACTACGGTATACTAGTCCGAACATAGATGTTTCTAGTGCTTTAATACCTTCCGATTGATTATTTGATCTGTCCCATATCATACGAGCCAAGCCAGAGCTTATTCACTATCAGTTTCCTACACCACATTAAAAAAACGATACATATTATTTCAATTTTTACGCGTAGCCTGCCTTCTTACATACAAAGCATATAATGTCTAGTTCTGAAGTCCCCCGTCTCTTAGGCTGTCAGTCATTTTTATATTTTTATTTAGGAATTGAAAAAAAGCATTCCCCAAACACGATTTTGTACTGAATAAAACAAATTAATAATTCATTTCTTGTTGCAGATTTAAGTTCAGCATTCGATTGCTTACCTAATGGTGAACCTCTTTCTGATGCTAATCGCTGCAGGTCTTCTAATTCTGGTAACAGGTCTCCTTCTTCAGCTGGGCCTATTCATCGTGAGCGGTCCAAGTCTCCTTCTATCAGTTACAGGCCTCCTTCTATCAATTACAGTTCTCCGCCTGTCAGACATGCTTCTTTACTGATACTTGGATTTGAATTTAGGGAACTTGAATGTATCAGACTTATTCCCCGCAGGAATCCAGATCGGGTATTCAAAATTTGCAAATACACTTTCCCTGAAAATAAACGAATCAACTTGAAAGGGGAACGCCATGCGTCTTTGCCCATGCCAAGCGAAGAGCAAAATGTTTTAACAACAGGTTCTGGTGACATCTTGGCAATATTGGATCGTCATAATCGAGTTCTTCGTGGAATATATTCGCGCATTGATAACGTTCTGAAAAGGACAAAAATTAATATGTACAGCGGCGTTGTTGTCGAATTGAGCAGAGACGAACGGGAGGAGAGTCCTGTAGGAAAAGAAAAGAAAATTATTAACAATTTTAAAGTAGTACATGTGAACGAGATGTAATAAGGTTACTGAAATAGAAAAAAAAGAGCAACGTATCATCGTGAACAAGACTTGAATCTTTCATCGATGTCCCAATCTCACCTTTTCCAATGCAATTTAAAAAGTTTCTTCTCATTTTATTTCGAAAACTTCTTAAAATTAAAATTATTATAGACTTATTACGATGCACTCATTGTGTGTTTCCTGCAATATGCTGACTGATGTTAGTTATAAAATAATTTCTTAATAAATTAAAAAGTTTCTAGACAACAGTAAACAGTATCTAGGCAACAAAATCTAACACTGAGCAATACCTATAATTGTCGTACGTGGGTAACTCAGCGTTCAACAACATTCATATTTTTATGAATAATTATCATAAACAAATTCACACTTTATTCGATTTCTAAACAACAAAAATCGTTGAATCACATCCATTTGAGCAAATGATATTTGTTTTTACTAAATGTTTATGCAATTTTAATAAATTTTTAATACAGGTTTAATGTATCTACCCGTGCAGAAACTGCCAAATGTTTGCCTTATTTCCGATTTGGGCCATATCGGGCACACAATTTTGTGGTTGTTAAATGTGGCCCCCTCTAGACTCCGGCTTATCAGCCAAGCTTGCCAATAGATGGCGCGCCATTAATTTCGGGAACTCAAGTGGGTTGACTCCAAATCGCCCAAGTTTCAATGTAAAGTGTCAAGCGTCAAAAATATTTCAATTATTGCTTGTAAAAGTGACAAAATAAGTGGGAAAAAATGCCAAAAGTGAGCACAAGACGAGTGCGTAGGTATAGTATACTTCAAAGTATTCCTAAATTACTTGTTAAAGACTCTAATAAATAAATTTATTAATAATCTTAAGATGAAACCTAACCTCGAAATGAGGTTATTTATTTAATAGAAAAGTAGCAAAAGTAATATTTCATTTGTTGAATGTGAAAACGAATTAGATCAACAATGATGTCATAAACATATTTATTTTCACGTATTTTTAGGTGATTCGATACAATCGGAATGTAAATACAACCTTCTAATTAATATTTGTTTTTGAAAAATACCTTAAAGAGCCAGTGTGCGATATTATAATCCACGCTTTTTAAAATAACTTTCAATTATTAACTTCAATATAGAAATTGAAAGCAACTTCAATTTAGAAATTAAAACCAAAAATATATTGCAAGATACTTAAGTGGTTTATCATACACAAATGCTGGCTGTTATATTTCATCGTTTGACTTTTTCCGTTTGCTCGAAAAAAATTGTCTGGCAAACTCCAATTTTTTCATATCGCGGTCTGTTAGATAACCTGATATTTATATTCATAGATTTTAGTTAAGGAGGTGATATATTCGATTTTAATATTATATATTGGCACGATCGGGGCCAGGCATGGTTATCTCTGGGCGTAGCACTTGGGACCCGATCGGGCATCGAGTTTCATTTCGAGTCTGGCCCCATCTAGATAGCCTGATTTGGGCCAAATTCTGCTCCATTTGGCTCCGATCAGATCCAAATTGGAATTTCTGCACGCGTAATTGTGATGACGAACAAGTTTAATCAATCTCTTATATGAATAAGCTGTGCTTTTTCTTAAAAAATGCTAAACTTTATATTTATGCATGAAAAATGTTGATAATATTTAAAAATATTATCAAATACGAGAACATTTGAAGTATGTACAACGCAAAATGCGTCTAGTCAAACATACTTTTTTATGCAGAAAAAGTTATTTTATGGTAAAGACGTCTAAAATGCTTATTTGTTTATAATAAATACATACAGAAAACATTGCTATTGTTAGATACTCATTCATGGTCGTCGCCAAATTTTGTGTCCAAATTTCGTGCCATCCTTCTGAAATTGCAGTTTCTCAAATTTTCTTTCAGCATACGCTTGCACGTCGTTTTCACCGTTTTTACATTCGTACAATCTATTAGAAAAGAAAATTTTTAAAGTTTCGATTTCGGGGGGATAGCCTAAAATTTTTATTTTCCTCTAGCCGGATACCCAAAAGCGTACAAACGAAAATATGGAATGTGCAAACATTACGTACGACGAAAAATCGCAAGAGAAAAGAAAATTTTTAAAGTTCCAATTTGGGGGGATGGCCTGCAAATTCGATTTTCCCCTGACCGGGCAACTAAGAGGGTACGAACAAAAATATGAAATGTACACACAGTACATGCAACGTACAAACGTATGCAAAACGAAAATTTGAGAAATTTCAATTTCGAGGGGTTGAGCCGAAAAAGTCCTAATTGTGTGGGCCAGAAGTGTGGGCCTTATGCTATATGATACCCGCAGAAGTAGTTCAAATGAGATTTCTGAAGGGGGTCAACTATTAGCCACTAAATACCCCAAATCACTTTTTTATAATAGACACTGCAATTGAACAAATTAATAATATGATTTTTAAAAAAGCATATGACTGGTGGTGTACCCTGATCGAGCTTCCATTAAAAATATTGCCAAAGCCATGTAAATCAGAAAAAATAATGTAACCAGAGTAGAGTATAACTAGGTTGAGCAATTAAAGCAATTACTTCGTAAAAGAGGAGAAAGTAAATTATGGTAGAAGCAATGGGAAAATCCGTCACTTATGATACAAGAAAGGGATAATACTTAAAGGGCATACAATATAAAATAAAAACCGACGAAATATGTATTATTGGTAATTTAAGGGAAGAAGAAGAAGATCTAGCGCATTTTCTTCTAAGATGTCCCATGTATGGATCCTCTAGATAACAATTTATACAAAAATACATAAGGAGCGACTGCTACGATGAACTTGAAATATATTAAGACTGTTCTCTGTATAAATTATAGCAGAAAGGTAAGCGACTTTCTAAATTTTTACCCAAGCGCTGAGGATCAGATCATTTATTAAAAATGAATAAAATTCAAGGCTGTAGATTTTGAAACAAACGTGATATTTTATAGGTGTAGAAAAAAACGCACTCGCTCTCTCGCTTGCAAATAGAGAATAATATATTGATAACTTTAAAATCAAATTAGAATGAATAAAGAATATTATAGGGCACTCAATGAAAACACGATGGATGATTACAATAAACTGTACTGCTACTACTCATAATTGTACTTCACATCACCTTGCAAACGCGCATTCGCTATCCGTTCTTCTGCTGTATAAACAGCTACTTACAGAACTAAAAAGACACTGATAAAATGTGTAAATCGTGTAATTGTTACATACAAGGACTTGTTTGCTGAGGTATAATGCTTCTTATCTAAAAAGTTATTGTCAAGTAATAGTTTATTATGTACCTAGTAGTGGTACATTCTCTTTATCCAGACGTTCTTTTTGCTAACAGTTAAGGATAAAAAGACGCTTCACTTTTCGAAACATACGATACTTAATGTAACAAATAAATGATTTATACTTTTATCATGTCTGAAATTTGAGGCTAGGTTCAAGCTTTCCATAATCGTTCAGGAGGGGCAGCAAAGGTGCATCCTCGAAGAACAATTATTCTAAGTACTCACCACCACGCTGCTAATGCGCTTTCGTTGTCCATTTTTTCTGTCCTATAAGCGGTTACTTTCAAAACCGAAAAGAGGCTGTTAATTATAAATTATAATAAAAGTTGTATTAATTAAAAAATGGTGTTTAAATAATCCTAATAGACATGACTTTCATTATAGCGCTAAATAATAATGTTAATACACATTTTCAAAAAAATAAAATAAGGATGAGGATAACATATTTTGTGCAATTTGTATTAATTTTTGAAGATTTCAAATAGGCGATTATAGTAGACAGCAGAGTTGTGCAAAACCTTTACAATTTCTAACTCGAACCTAGCGGGTCGAGATTTTTTAATGAAGTGTCGGGGTTGGTTAGTTTCCGCATTTACAACCCAGACGAAAAACAGGAAAACTCAAATACTCGAAAACCCGAATAATTCCGAAAAATTACTAGTTGGAAAGAGAGAGAAGTACAATGAAAGTTTATCGGTAAACTTCTAATTGCGCTGAACTGCACACAAAATTATAAATACGAGGGTGGATTGATAAGTTTCCGGCCTGACCAAGAGATGGCGCCACTAGGCCTACCTTGAGGTGGCGTTCTATAGTACCATCCTTAGATAG
>NC_046657.1:147874833-147898144 GCF_010883055.1 Belonocnema kinseyi
TCGAAGCTGTAAATGGGTATTTTGAGGAGCTTGACGAATCATTCTATAGAGATGGCATTTCTAGACTAGAACACCGCTATGAGAAATGTATCAGCCTTGGAGCAGATTATGTTGAGAAATAAAAAAAAAATTCTTGAAAACGTTGTTTTTCTTGGTCAGGCCGGAAACTTATCAATCCACCCTCGTACAGTATAGTATAGATCTATCAGCCTTAGGGCTGCACAATGGGTTTCTACCATACATCGCGATAAGCAGTATTATTCGGCTACACTGAAGACAACATTGTTTAAATTCTTTTAATTCTCTGCATCCCTCGAATTTCCTGAATTTTCCTCATTGTTTGAATTTCCTGAACCTAAATACTCTGAATTTTTGGAATCTTCCGAGTTTCCTGAGTTGTATCCATTCCCTGTATTATCTAAATTCCCTGCATTTTCTAAAATTCTTTAATTCTCTGAAATCTCAAAATTCTCAGAATTTCCTGATACATTAAATTTTCTAAATTCATTAAATTTTCTTTTATTCATTTAATCTTTTCAATTAGTTAAATCCAAATTTAAGAAATTTAAATTAGACTAAAATTCAAATTAAAAATCCCATTTAACGTCTAATAATCAAATTGATGCAAAATCCTGTTAAACAAAACAAGAATCGAACGACAAAATTTGGACCACAACGAATAAGCGAAAACCAAAAATCCTATTGTAATCTAAAAAAAAACAAAGAAATAAAATAAAATTTTCGGACAAAAATAAAAAAGAGGAAAGAAAAATGAGAAAGCAGCCAACCAAATCCCCTTCCTTCTCTAATTTTCGTCTTTTTTATTTTTATTATCATCAAATTACAATAAAATAAAAAACATAAATAAATAAATTTGCATTACCAACGTTTCGGTATCCTTACAGTACCCTTACCAAGGCAAGAAAAATTTAAGTGGTAGAAATTGACAGCACCCACGAACAGGTGCTCTCTCTTTGATACCTGAGAATCGAATGAGGGTCAGTGGCCAATCTGTTATAAACACAATATAAATATCTGTCACAATTACGTCAGAAATAAAGAAACTAAAAGAAAAATAGAATTCATGAAACAGCTACGTTATGTTTAATTAATCATATTAACATAACTTTTGTTCAACCCATCCAAATTGGTTTTTAAATTAATAGATAACTTTTTTGTTTTTTAATATAAAGCATTTCCATGAATTTCTTCTTTCTCTCATTACTTTCACTATGCAAAATTTGAAAATTATCCCAGTCAAACTCATGGTCAACATCAACAAATGCCTTTGTATGTCTGGCAAGAAAACTTATATAACAGCGTCCTAAACGAACATCACTTTTGTGTTTCTCTATCCTAGTATAAAGAACTTTGCCAGTTTGTCCCACGTAATTCATCTTACAAATCCTGCAAGTGATCTTATGGACAACACCACCCTTTTCAAAATTATCAAATTATCCAAAAAAGTTAATTGAGAAACATATTGCAAATAGAGTTCAACAAACCAAAAACAAAGAGATTAATAATTTGCTTGTAGATCATCAGAAAGAGTTGAAGGAATATAGTTCGTTTAATACTTTCGTTCTTCCATTTGTCCATTCTGTTCTTCTTTTTTGGTCAAATTTCTAAAACTATTGAACTTATGTTAAAAAAATTTTTAATTCATACGATTTTACGCATTCCATTCAAAATGGATTCGGTGATAAATTTTTGCAAAGATCCTTTAGATAATTTTGAAAATGGTGGTGTTGTCTATAAGATCACTTGCAGAATCTGTAAGATGAATTTCGTGGGACAAACTGGCAGACTTCTTAATACTAGGATAGAGGAACACAAAAGTGATGTTCGTTTAGGACGCTGTTATAAAAGTTTTCTTGCCAGACATACAAAGGCATTTGTTGATGTTGACCATGAGTTTGACTGGGATAATTTTCAAATTTTGCATAGTGAAAGTAATGAGAGAAAGAGGGAATTCATGAAAATGCTTTATGTTAAAAAACAAAAAAAGTTATCTATTAATTTAAATACCGATTTGGATGAGTTGAACAAAAGTTATGCTAATATGATTAATTACATATAACGTTGCTGTTTGATGAATTCTGTTTTTCTTTTAGTTTCTCTATTTCTGATGTAACTATGACAGATATTTATATTTTGTTTACAACAGATTGGCCTACTGACCCTCATTCGATTCTCAGGTATCAAAGAGAGAGCACCTGTTCGTGGGTGGTGTCAATTTCTACCACTTAAATTTTTCTTGCCTTGATAAGGGTACTGTACGAGTACCGAAACGTGGGTAATGCAAATTTATTTATTTATGTTTTTTTATTTTATTGTAATTTGATGATAATAAAAATAAAAAAGACGAAAGAAAGAAAAAGAGATGGAAGGGGATGTGGTTGGCTGTCTTCTCTTTTTTTTTTCTTCTTTTTTATTTTCGTCCAAAAATTTTATTTATTTTTTTTTTGTTTTTTTTTTAGATAACAATAGGATTTTTGGTTTTCGTTTATTCTTTGTGGTCCAAATTTGGTCGTTGGATTCTTGTTTTGTCTAACAGGATTTTGCATCAAATTAATTGAATTCTCTGAATTTCCTGCATTCTCCATAATCCATGTAATATCTAAATGGCCTGCATTTTCTAAAAATTTTAAATTCTCGAAATTCCCTGAATTCATTGCATTTTTTGAATTCATTGAATACTCTGAATTCACTTCTTTATTTGAATTCATTTAATTCTGTTAATTAATTGAATACTATGAATTCACTGAATTCTCTGAATTCATCGAATTCTCTGAATTCATCGAATTCTCTGAATTTATCAAATTCTCTGAATTCATCTAATTCTCTGAATTCATCTAATTCTCTAAACTCATGGAATTCTTTGAATTCTTGGAATTTTTTGAATTAATAGAATTCTCTTAGTTCCCTTAACATTCTGTAGTGCCTGAATCTCTGGATTCCTTAAATTACATGATTTTCCTACAATTGTAGAATCGTCTGAATTATCAGAATTCCCTGAATTCTCTGAATTTCCTGAACTTGGTAAATCCTCAGTATTATCTAAATTCCCTACATTTTATGAAATTTTAATTCTTTTAATTCCCTGAATTTATTGCATTTTTAATTCATTAAATCCTCTGAATTTATAATTTTTATCATTCAATTCTTTGTATTTTTTTTCATTAATTGAATTTTATGATTTTCTGGATTCCTTGAACTTTCCGTTATCCCTGAATCGCTGAATTCCTAAAATTATCTCATTGCCCTACATTCGTTGAAGTGTCTGAATTATCAGAATTTCCTCAAATCTGTTAATTTCCACTCATATCTAAATTCCCTGAAATTTCTGAAATTTTTCCAGTCTCTGAATTTCTTAAATTCTATAAATTCCCAGTATTATCTAAATTCCCCACATTTTCTTAATTTTTGTAATCCTCTGAAATCTATAAATTTTCTGAATTTCCTGAATACATTGAATTTTTTTAATTTATTGAATTTTTGTAAATAATTGAATGCTCTGAATTTTCCGAATTCTCCATACCCCATGTACTATCTAAATGCCCTGCATTCTCTTACATTTTTTAAATCTCGAAATTCCCTGAATTAATTGCATTTTTTGAATTAATTAAATCCTCTGAATTTACTGCTTACTTTGAATTCATTGAATTCTCTAAATTCCTTGAATCCTTAGAATTCATCCAATTCTCTGAACTCATTGAATACTTTGAAATCTTTGAATTTTTTTTAATTAATTGAATTCTCTTAACATTCTGTAGTCCCTGAATCTCTGGATTTCTTAAATTATATGATTTTCCTACAATCGTGGAATCGTCTGAATGATCAGAATTCCCTGAATTTTCTAAATTCTCATTTTTATCTAAATTCCCTGTATTTTCTGAATTTTTTAATTCCTTGAAATATCCAAATTCTCTGAATTCCCTGGATACATTGAATTTCCTGAGTTCATTGAATTTTTTCAATTCATTGAGTTCTTTGAGTTTCCCGAATTCTCTTGATTCCATGTATTTTCTAAATTTCCTGCATTTTCTAAAAAATTTTGACTCTCTGAATTTCCTGAATTCATTGTATTTTTTTATTCAATGCATTTTTTGAATTCATTAAATCCTCTGAATTTATAATTTTTATCATTGAATTCTCTGTATTTTTGTAATTAATTGAATTCTCTAATTTTCTGTATTACCAAAAATTTCCGTAATCCCTGAATCTCTGGAATCCTAAATATTTTCATTCTCTGAATTTGCTGAATTCTCTAAATTCCCAGTATTATCTAAATTCCCTTCATTTTCTGAAATTTTTAATTCTCTGAATTTCATGAATTCTTTGAATTTATTGAATGCCATGAATTCCTTGAATTAATTGAATTTCCCAAATTCCCTAAATTCATTAGATTTACAAAATTCTGAGAATACATGGAATTTCCTGGATTCAATAAATCTATTGTATTCTCAGAATTTACTTAATACTGTTAATTTTTTAAATTTTATAAATTTCGTAAATTCCTTAAATTTCATAAAGTCCCTGTATTCCCAGAATTCCCTGTATTCTCTAGATCTCTGAATTCCCTGAATATTCTGAGTTATCTGAATTAAATAAATACTTCGAATTTGCTGAATGCCCTAAATTCTTTAAATTCCCTGAATTCTTGTAATATCTGGAATCCTCTGAATTACCTAAATTCTGAATTTCTTTATTTATTTAAATGGACGGAATTCCCTCAATTCTTTAAATCAAGATAATTCAGGGAATGTGACGGATGATAAAATATATGTAATATATGTCTTGACGGCCATGCATAACCTAAGATTAGCATATTGTGATACGACCTGCTTATCCTAATTTAAATGACGTGCCCTTAAATGAAGGGAAATAAAAAAATGAGTAGTACATTATTATAATAAATTTTACAATTACTATTTGATTTGCCCAACACTCCACAATTCTGCAAATAAGCCAAAATTAATTCTAAAAATAATGAATTTTCCGTAGATGTGCACCTATCTACAGAAGTGCAAATATGAGACTTCAAGTTCTCATTTTGAGACCATTGATATTTGAGCTGCAACAATTGTAACACAAGCATTTATCTGGGTTAGAAAAAGAAACCCGAAACGAACCAACCAGACTTCATTTTACACATAATTAGAAAACACCATATAAATTTTCTATGTATAAAACAAGATTTCCCTCAAGAGGAAACGACTATATCAATTATGACACTCATTTTAACGAATCTATGATTTATATTGTTCCCCGTAACAATGCTATAATGATATCTCAATAACACAGCAGGATAATATTAACAGTGCTAATCTCTGAGTTAACGAATGTATAATGTATTATATCTACATGATTCAAGGAAGTGCTCCAATATTCATCACTTGCAGTATTCGCCAAACTCTTAAATAAAACCTTGATCAGTTTCTGTTTCGCTTCAAAAAGATGAGGCTTTTTTATACTCTCCTTGTGTTCTTGATAGCTATCCTAAATTCTATTGGTAAATATAATCATATATCTGTAATATTAGGAAGATTTTTTTAAACGAGTTTAATTTTGAATTTATTCCGAAAAAACCCAGAATGTATGATTTATAAAAAGTTGGCTGTAAATTGTGTACATTAGAATTTAAAGTATACCATCTGTAGACGTAGACGTTTACATTTCTGTGAACATCTTCAATATTTTGAGAGTTTTTAATAGGTTTTAGCAAAGCTTTGACGTATCAAGTAGTATGATACAGAATGATACAATATAATTTAACATTTTACAATATGATACAAGATAATACGATATCATATCATATGATGATACAACGTAATAGAATTTGATGCAGTACGATACAATACGAAACAATATAATACACCATGATACAGTATGTTAATAGATATAAATTATGTCGTTCCAAGTTACGCTATGATACACTATGATGGTGTACTATGATACTCGATGGCATAATATGGTACATCAAAATGCGAGTAATTTAGGAATCTGTATTATTGTAAAAACTAGTTACTATCGATCAGTGTAGATCACGACCTGTGAAATCGGAAATCAAAGCTATCGATCAAATCAACTCTTGAGATAATTGAAAATACTTAACGTCATTTTTAACAAGGTGGAAAATAAATTAATAAATTCTTTAAGTTAACTTTTTCTGAAAAAAGATCTGCTCAAGTCGCTCCACTGAGGCCAGGTGTTGAGTTTATGTTCCGAGTTATTTAGGAATCTGTATTATCATCAAAACTAGTAACTATCGATCAGTATGGATGTCATTCCACAATCTGTGAAGTCAGAGACCAAAGGTGTTCTAATTCACAAAGCTACTCAATGTTATTTCAAAATTCAGTTTCGATGTTATTTTGTCAACTAGTGCAGCAACAAGTAATGTTTTCTATGGAATGACAACCTTTAGTATACTAGTCTGAACATAAATGGTTTAAGTCTTTTAACAACTACTTTTCAATTATTTAATCTGCCCCAAATCATACGGCCAACCAGAACTTATTCCCAATCAGTTTTCGACACCACATTCAACAAATATTTTTATAAATCATTTTAATTTTTAGGTTAAAAAAAACTATTTAAAAGTTGATTTTGCTGTATTTTTTTCGAGTTTTTTAAAAAGGAACCGAATGGGGACGCAATGGGGTCCTTATGGGTACTTTCTACAGACTCCATACGGTCCAACGTATCATCGTGATCAAGGCTTGAATATTTTATGAATGCCTCCGTATCACTTTTTTGACTACGCCGAAAAAAGTTTCCTTTTATTTCATTCCGAAAAGTTTTTAAGAGTTTAATTATTTTAGGCTCATAACGATCTACCCATAGTATGTTTCTTTCAGGTGAGACCACATAACAGTATAAAGGAAAATAGTCCAAATGTCTAATGACATTATTTTACAATAATCGAAAAATATTTCTACATTCCAATAAATTCTGTATATTGAGTTAGCGACTGCTACCGCAATTTGTAATTGGTCCATTTTTATTTGTTTGACATTAAAACATTAACGCTGCTTTTTATCTAATTTTCAAGAAGCATTATTTCGAAATTTCTACCTGTTGTCGCACTGTGGTTATTGATATTAGTTACACCATTAAGCTATTTCTATTTCAGGGTAGGCGTGACAATCAGTAATAAGCTAATTAAAAAAATTATTCAAATTTTTAGTCAAAATTTAGCATCCTTTAGTCAACTAAATTCAACACTGAGCAATACCCATACATTAATTATCATAAAGATATTAATAATTTAGCTCTTTTTCAAACAAAAGAAATCGTTCATTCACAACCGTTAGAGCAAATAATATTTGTTGATACTAAATGTCAATGCAAATTTAAGAAATATTTAAATACACGTTTAATGTATCTAATTGTAAAGACTAAAAATGGCTGAACTACATATGTCATTATACTACGTACACATAGTAAAAATAAACTATCTATTTATTCATAAGACATATTTATAAAAATTCCAAATATTATTAAATACTGGAACCATTCAACTATATGCGACGTACAATAAGCAAAGATGCACTTTTTCATGCCCTACAGGTACAATAATTCCGTTTCATTCTTACGTACTTTAAACATTTTCGGACCACCAAACATCTCGTTTAACATGAGATTTTCCCTTGAATAATAATCGGTAAAGATACTCTGTCGCTCACTTGACTAAAACATTTAAAGACGTCAGTATCTAAAAAAACAATGCGTGCGATGAAGTTTTCTATTCGATGCTTGAACTCGATGGGACCTCTTTTTTTACTATGTGGGCTAGATAGAGACAATCCGATTGTGTTCCAATGACAGGCCATCAGTTCAGAATAAATTTAAATTTGAATTAGAAGTTAAGAAGAAGTTTTATAGAAAATAAGTAATTTTAAATCCTAGCGTCACATTTTTTTCAAAATGAATTGATATTCACTGCTCTTGTTCATAACCATTGCTCTAATAACTTCAAGAATCTACTTCGCGTGTCAGATGGCGCTGCTAAAAAGTTCAAAAACAACCTCATTCGATCGCACCACAAAATCCGATCAGTAAATGAGTCCCATTGGCTTCAGCTGGCTTCAAGAATCAGAGACTTAATGCGGCTCGACGTGAGCTCGCAATCGTGCTTACTCGCGTGTGCCTTCCGCTTCAAAGGAACTGTTGGATTGTAAAAAATATATATTTTGTGACACTGCTTATTAAAATTAAATTACATTTTCATTTTAAAAAATGATAATTAAGAAAATAATAATTTTCAGTAAAATAGTTAAAGTTTCAACTGTAATAATTAAAGTATTAGTAAAAAATTAACTTTTATCCAAGAAAAAATTCGAATTTTTAACAAAACAGCTGAGTTTTCATCAAATAAATGAATTTTCAATTCAAGTCATAAACCTTAAAAAAAGTTTTTAACAAGAGATCCAAATTTCTAATGGTATTAGTTTACAATAATCAAGAAACGTTTTTACCTAACTCTTCAAGTTTGCGGGTGGTGCGCCGCCCACAATTTTTGTCCCATTTTTGTTATCACATACGAGGGTTGGGTGAAAAGTTTCCGGTCTGACCTAGAGATGGCACCAGCAGGTATATTTTTTAGTTTGTATTCTATAGTACTACTATATATCACTAGCTTGTGTATTAATTTTGAAGTAAATTCTTCTATTTGAGAGCCTCCAAAACTCATTTGACTTTATTAAAAAGATACAACAGATTCCCATTCAACCCCAAGGCATCATAATGAGTTTCGACATAGTATCCCTTTTTACAAAAGTACCAATCTCGGATACAATTGATATTATTAAATCTTTCACAAACTTCCCTTCCGAGCTTGTACCTTTGATAGAACAATGTCTCAATAATACTTACTTCTCGTTCAATAACCAATTCTACGAACAAACCTCAGGGGCAGCAATGGGATCCCCAATCTCACCTGTAATAGCCAATGTCTTTATGGAACATCTAGAAACTAAAATCTTCAACCAAGCCAAACTTAAACCAGAATTCTGGTTCCGTTAGGTTGATGACACATTTGTCATCTGGCTACATGAACGAGGTGAACCAAATAAGTTTTTCGATTTTATCAATCAATTACATCCTAATATCCATTTCACCATGTAAATAGAACAAAACGGAAAATTACCTTTCTTGGACGTATTAGTTTACAAAAAATCTGATAATACATTAGGACATGAAGTTTACAGAAAACCCACGCATACAAACAGATACCTACATGCCTTCTCCCACCATCACCCATCTCAAAAACAATCGGTCATCAACTCCCTCGTATACAGAGCTGTCTCCATAACAGACAAAGAGAACTTACAAAGGAATTACAAAACGTTCAACAAATCCTAATACAGAACCCTTACACAAACAAAAAATTGATAAAGCAATAAAAAGACACACTCAAAAAAGCAAGTGAACACAACCTACGAAAGAAAGAGAGAGAAAAATGACCACCACACTACCCTACATCCAAGGTGTCACAGAACAAATAGGAAGAATTCTCAACAAACACAACATCCAAACCATATTTAAACCACCTGCGAAAATAAAACAACTACTAAATAACCCTAAAACTAAAAAGGCACCCTTCAGTGATCCAGGAGTACATAAAATCCCTTGTTCTTGTAACAAAGTATATATTGGAGAAACCGGGAGAGCGGTGAGCCAACGTATGAAGGAACATGAAAGTAAAGTCAGGCTAAAACATTTCACGCAATCAGCACTAGCTGAACATCATATCGAAACAGGACATAACATTTTATTGGATGAAACAACATTCATTGCAAAAACACACAAAAAATTTCCAAGAAAACATAGAGAAGCAATCGAAATCTTAAAGCACCCTAATAACATCAATAGGGACAATGGATATAATACCAATCCGATTTGGCCTTCCTTTCTCCTGGATGTTTTAAAAAAGACTTGATTGGCCAATCAATTTCGACCAGTCCCCACGGTAGGGCACTCTGGCCAATCACAGTCATCGTAGGAAGTATACCTAAGAACATCATGACCTGATACTTCAGTTTCAGGTCAGCCCTGAAGATGTGAACTGCAATGTTCACGAAACGTCGGCAAACAATTCGTAGTTTTTTACACGAGTGAAACCCGAAATATCTCTTTTTATCAAAATGAATCATCGTGAAAGCATAAAATCTATTATCAGAAGATGTTAGAGTTTGC
This sequence comes from Belonocnema kinseyi, assembly GCF_010883055.1. Classification (NCBI taxonomy): domain Eukaryota; kingdom Metazoa; phylum Arthropoda; class Insecta; order Hymenoptera; family Cynipidae; genus Belonocnema; species Belonocnema kinseyi. The sequence continues at coordinate 147,885,037 of NC_046657.1, forward strand.
CGGTATACTGGTTAAAAATTATTTATTCAGTGAATCTTCAACGTTTCGCCCTTCGACGAAGGGTCTCTTCAGTCTTACAATTATTTACAGCCCAAACAAAGACAACACGAAAAACTGTCAACATTGTTCCCAAAAATAGGAAGTAAAAACTCTCTATGTAAAATTCGTTACCATATAACTCCTCAATGAAACAAGTCATAACCAGATTTTGGAGGAAAAAGATCTTAAAGCAAAACATTGCAACTGATTTTTTTAGCGATGTTAATAATTGCAATTGTAAAAATGTACATCATGTTCCACAAAAAAAGATGCAATAGATGTTGAAAAATATGCGATAAATGACTTGCGTATTCTGTTGGCATTGTCAGGATGTTAAAATAAAAATTATAAACTTTGGTGGGCCATCACATCATCATTTCAGCCAAGGAATAGGTGACATTTCACAGACACAGGATGGTGCTTACAGAATAATTTGATTCGCTGTTCAAATGGTATCTTGTGTGCGCAATATACATGCTTCGTCATACATGATGTAAGAAATCCGAATCTCTCTTATTATCTTATCATAACTAATAGAAGAAACTTCTGAATATGGAAACCTTTACATATTATAAAATAGATATCGTAATTAATTTTGGTTAAAAACATACGTCTATGTACAAAAGTTATGATATAAAAGAATTAACAGTTATTAGTATGATTAATTAAATTCAGATATATGCCGCTTTCACCATCGATGTCAGTTCTTTAGTTAACCGAAAATTTATTCTTTGCTGTATATAACATTTCCCTGAACAGTCTTTTTTTTATTTACTTCGACACCTAGTACATTTACATTTTTAAAAAGAAAATGATGATGCTCCGTATAAGAGTGGTATACCAATGTTGTGCTCCTACCATCATGTTTGCAATCATTTTTCTGTTCATTCATTCTAGTATCAATACTTCTTTCCGATTGGCCGATATGAACACATTTACAACCCATGTAGTTAACGCCATAGATTGTATGTGTTTTTAAACCCTTTCTTAATGGGTCTTTACCGTTGGTAAAACATTTAAAACCATCATGGTCAGAACGTAGAACAACTGTAAAACCTATTTTTTCCAACATTATTTAAAGATGTACATTACTGTACATTGCTGTATATGGTAAGATCAAAAATTTTTTACCATTATTGTAACTATTTTGAATATTTGTAACATTATTTGCGTTGCTGGTATCACTATTGTTTCTACCTTCAATGTGTTGTAACCTTTTTTTTATAAACTTCGCAATTAAGTCTTTAGGCTAATCGTTCTCAATAAAAGTTTTTCTGGCTAAATCAAGATTTTTATTTTTGCATGTATGGTCAGAAAGTCTAATGGCTCTGTCAACCAAGGAATTAATCACACTGATTTTGTATTTTATAGGTCTCAAAGTGTCGAATGCACATAAAAAAGTTTCTTTTGTTATTCCATTGCGAAAATTATTCAAGAGAAAAATGTTTATAGGCTTATAACAATGTACTCATAGTGTGTTTCAAACAGGCGAAATCTCATTACAGTAGACAGAAAAATATTCGAAACATCTAATGGAATTAGTTTACAATAAATAAGACAGACTTTTTTGCTCAATTATCTGTTCTATATCCTCTTATTGTCTCATCATCTGGGCATGACCTAATTTTGCTAAATTTTTATAATCCAAAATGTGAAAAAACACCTCACAAACGTTACGAAAACTGAAATTAAAAAAAAGGTTAATTTTTTAAAGAAAACTGGTTGAAAACTAATTATTTTTGTTTGATAAGTTTACGTAATGCACTTTTATATACAATCACTTTTTATTGCTTCAAATTTGTATTTTGTTAAAATTTCGATTCTTTTGTGCAACCAGCATCATTCTGATCGAAAACTCAACCGCTTTGCTGAAAAATTGACTTTAAATGTGGACAATTTATGTTTAAAATAAAATAAATTTCACTAAAAATTACAATTTTAATTTATGTTTAAGATTATTATCCAACAAAACCGATCAACCTAGCTTTAAATATATTAAAATTCAATCTTTATGGCGTAAGATTGTATACGTCCTCATAAGAACATATTTTGTAGAGTCAATAAAGAAAGAAATATAACGTCTATAATAGAAGTATCCTACATTTTCAACTCTTAATAACTGCCAGAAAATTTTAAAATGTTAAAATTCGTTCCGCGCTAGTGTTTAGTACACTTGACACTAAAAAAAACAAAAAAAAAGTGAAATCAATTACTTAAGTTTTTCTTTGGTAAGCAACGACCCAAATATTACTTTTTTCACAATCCGACAGTTCACTGAGAGCAGTAGGCACAAGTGAATAAGCACGATTACGAGCTCACGTCGAACAGCTGTGAGGATCCGATGCTTGCAGCCTACTGTTGCCGATGGGACTGATTTATTGCTCGGGTTGTTTTGTGCGATTGAATTAGCTTATCTCTGACCTCGAAAACAATAGCAACTGACACGCGATGTAGCATCTCAAAGTTATTGGAGCAATGATAATAAACAAGACCAGTGAATATCAATTTATTTTAACCAAAACTGTGATACTACCATTTTTAATTAATTATTTACTATAAAAAAAGTGATACGCTTTTGGATGCTGCTGTCTTCAAATGGTTTAATCAAGTGAGCGACAGAATATCTTCACCGATTATTCAAGCAAAAACTCTCATTTTAAAGGAGATGTTTAACTCTTCGGAAATGTTTAAAGTTCGTAAGTAGAAAAAGAATTTATTTTTACATATAGGAGTGAAATTTCCTTCTTATTTTCGTTAAATATTTAGTTTACTCTTGTCTGCTTATAAGAAAAATATTTGTCAACATATGTTTGACCCCGCAGTAAAATCCGCCGAAAGCGGCTCACACGTCCTTGGCTATTTACGTTCCGATAATCAATCAGTTAAATTTGATAAATTTTAATTCAGAGAATGAAAAAGCTTAACAACTAAATTCTAATTTCGTAAGAATTCAAGTTGATACTTATTCCCTTCCTGTCTGATTAAGGATATAGATTTGTTAGAAAATTTCTTATTGATCTCTGAAGCCATATAAAACTTTTTACTCTCTTGACATTTCCGTGCAGGACGAACCATTATTCATTTAAGAACTTTCTCAACAATTCTTAACAATATATTCCTCATAAATCTCCGCTCCCAAAATGCTGAAATTTTCAAGTAAGGAAACGTAGTTTTGCAATTATATGCGGGTTTTCAAAACTACTTTCAAAAATTTCAAAATTTCACTTAATTTAAAATGATAAGACTAAATAGCTTTTTCCTCTCCACATACACTTCTTATCACGAAGCGAGTACCGCTTGGTATCTAAGAATTAAGACGTTTTAGTATTTCTTTATTGAAATAAGTCAATTGAATTTGGGGTTAAGAGTTTGAGTCCAATAGCGTTAAAAAGAATGAATATCACGTTTTTCTAAATATTGTTGATCAGTAAGATACACTTGAACTTCAAAGATACGAGCGTGAAAGGGGATCTCACTCCTGGGATGTTCACATTTCGGGCGTAATCTATGAGAACGCACACAGACGTAATATGCGCACGCGCAACAAATTCGAAGCTATTTTACAAGTAACTAGCAGATACTATATACATTTTCCTTCTAGACACAAGATTCCCCTAAAGAAAAAATATATATATAAATTTGGATACAAGTTTTAACGAATTTACAATTAATATTTTTCTACCTAAAACTTGCTATCATGATATGTAAAGGACGCTGATTGACAAGTTTCAAATGTTTGTATTTGTTTTTGTTATTTGTATTAACGATAATAATCTTTAAGATAAGGAATGTGTAATGTATCACATGTAAATGATCCAAGCAAGTGCTGAAATAGTTATTATATACAGTGTTAGTAAAATTTCGAAATAAAACCTTAATAAGATTCTGTTCTAAATAGGAAATATGAGGATTTGCTATGCTCTCCTTGTAGCCTTGACATCTATCCTGAATTTTATCGGTAAAGACAATCATATTATATATCTATATTTTTGAGAAGATTTTGTAAGCTATACGTAATTCGGAATTCATGCAGTTTAAACTTAATTTCTGTTTGCCCGAAATAAGTACGAATTTAATCTGAATACATTTCGGTAAATCCTGAAATAATGTGTAATAAAAAGTGTCCCTGTTGTAAAATAAAAAGAAATTAGTATTCAGAAAAGTCATAGCCTACTTTAACAATTTGTGACTATGCGTACATTTCTTTAACTAAAATTATAACATAAAAAAGATATTAATTCTTTGAGAAAACTGTAGCTTTCATCAATACAAAATTGTATTTGGTTTTTTTTCAAGAAAAGTAAATTAAAAAATTCACCAACTTTTTTGAAGAACTAATAAATAAATCTTACATGTTTGAAGAATTTAGGTTACATTTGACCTTCCTGAACAAAAAATGATATTCTGAAGGAAAAATCATTATTGTTTGAGAAGGGATAATGGTTTGAAGTCTATGTATATTCAGATTTTTTCAACGAAAACCGATTTTAAAAGCCAATGACATCATACGTAGTAAAGAAATTCTAAAAGTTGTACAAATTCAAGGTTCAGCTGAGGCTTTTTTAAGCAGAAATAAATATGTGTTGTATCAACAGAGCTCTTTCAACACCTACATTTTAATTACTTGATCTACTTCAAATTATGAGAGCCAAAAAAAACTTGTCCACAAACTGTTTTCTAAACCACATAAAAAAACTTTATGAGTAATTTCAATTTTTGTGAGCAGCTTATCTTCTTGTATACAAGACATACAGGGTCTGTACCAAAAGTAATTTGAATAAGTTTAGTAAAAAGATTCATTTCAGTTGAAGGTAAAAGCAATTAAAATTCTTCAAAGAAGTTTCCTTCTACACCGGAACAAGAAGAAGTCCGACGGTGCCAAGTGGCGACTATACGGCGACAATTTACACTTTGAATTCTTAAATAGGCTTCATAGCAAAGAAAAACGGGTTTAGAAGGAGATTTCCAACACATGGCGTCACCTTCCCTGCCAGGGAATACTTAGTGAAACGTGGTGTAGCAGCACTGCCCCAGCAGCTGTACAGCCCAGACTTGGCACCACTGGATTTCATTGTATTCCCGAGGATGAAGAAGGAACTCCAGGACCACCATTTAATGACTTTGGAATCCGTCAAAGAACCGATGACAAGGTGCTTGAAAGAGGTTCACATGGACGCCTTCCAGGGTGCGTCCAGCGACTGTGAAAAATGCTGACGCCGGTATTTCGACGCGGAAAGAAGCTACTTAAAAAGTCCCCATCTCGCACGCTGTCAGTCATTTCTAAATTTTAATTCAGGAATTGCCCAAAAGCACTACCAACATACGATTGTGTACTACATAAAACCAATTAATATTTGTTTCTTGTTGCAGAGTTCAGTTTAGCATTCGATTGCTTACCTAATGGTGAACCTCTTCCTGATGTTAATCGCTGCGAGCCTTCTTATTCTCCTAAAATGTCTAATTCTTCGGCCAAACCTATTCATCGTGATCGGTCCAGGTCTCCTTCTAGCAGTATCAGGACTCCTATTAATTGCAGGTCTCCTACTGCCAGATATTCTTCTTCACGGATACTTGGATTTCAATTCAGTCAACTTGAATTTATCAGACTTATTCCCTGCACGAATCCGCGCCGGGCATTTCAAATTCGCAGATACATTTTCCCTGCAGATAAACCAATTTTCTTAAATGGAGAACGTAATGTTCCTTCTCCCATGCCAACCCAAGAGCAAAATGTTTTGACAACAGGTTCTGGTGATATCCTGGCAATATTGGATCATAATAATCGAACCCTCCGTGCAATATATTCGCGCATTACTGGCGTTCGGAGACGGGCTAAAATAAATATATATAGCGGCGTTATTGACACATTGACCGAAGATGAACGCGACGAAACTCCTGTGGGAAAAGAAAAGAGAATTTCCAATACTTTTAGAGTAGTACATGCAGACAACTTGTAATTTGGTTATTTAAATAAAAAGTCAAGTATAATCGTAATCAAGGCTTCAATTTTTCGTCAATCTGCCTGTCTTAACTTTTCAATAACACATACAAAAGTTTCCCTTTATTAGTAGATTAAGTATTTCCAATATCTAAAAGCATTAGTGCACAGTGATCAAAAAACATGTTCTCATTCACGGAAAAAAGTAGATTTAGTTTCATGTATTGTTAACTTGAAGTTTACTTGTGCGCATTGCATAGGGAGCCATTTCAATAGTTTTTAATACTGACTAAATAAGAATTCATGAATGAAGTTTCAGTTTATTTTGCTAAAGAGGCTACCCAAAAAATTGGAATCCAAAGATATTTGAAGCCAACCCTCTACACTAGACTGAAATCGAGAGTTTGGTTTACTTCAAATTATAGAAAGAAAGATTAATTGAACAAGAAGTTTTAATAACTATTTTAAAAAGTACATTTGAACATTGAGAGTCCATAATCTTATCCAATATTGCTGGCGTTAATGCCTTGATGTTCCGAGGTGGGATGATTTTAGTAAAATGGTTTATAAGTCTTCTGATTCTACTCCCTTTTTATATTGAGTTAATTGACCCAATTTTCACCTTACCTTCCCGGCATCCGGTTCCAACCTGATTTTTAATGGTGGATCGCGATCCTTTGCTGTGACAAAAACTGCACGTTAAGGCCTAGTTTTACAGCCCAGCATTCTAGCGGTTGCCACAGCTGCACATTATACAAGAGTTCGCATCTCTAACGCAGTTTGTGTTGCGTTCAATTACGTAGGTAAAACCATGCTGTTAAGGTGTTCTATTAGTGCATGTGGATCACTTGTGATGTTTATTTTGGGCAGAGAATGGCTTATTGTTGGTTATAGATATCTGAACGCTAGTAAAACATGTTCGAAATTTCTTTCAAGGTGCTGCAGTTTTTCTGGGATCTCGCTATGTACATCATCGTTATTAATATCCGGATGTGGTCCTAGTGGATCGAGTACATGATGTCCATTATCCCTAGCACCTATGCCTTAAGTTTTAATCAAGTCTTCGTTGTCCACATCTCCCAACCCGGGTTCATCAATACGAAGCTGCCTCTCCCCTTTCATTTTGATAGCAGCCATTTCAACAACCGAACGCAATCTATTCACAAATATTAGGCGTTTCTAACCTACCAGATTCTGCTCATTCATTTTTGTGACTAGCTCTAGGTATTTGAGTAAGAAGAGCATGTGATGTTCTCTCCTTACACTTTGCGCACATTTCTCTGCCCAAAAATAAAGGCGCATAACATCTCTGTTCATATGGTACGTCCATTTTTGTCTCTATTTGGTTGCTGAACCTCTGTTTCTGCCACTGTTTGTATGAGGCCATCCATTTCTGGCGGATGTTATAGTGTTGGATTATCAATGGGTTGAGGAAGAACATCAACTGCTCCTTCTTGACAGTATGACGCAGCCTCTTCTGAATTATGTTCATTGTCGTCGTTTTTCCACGCCAAATCAACCTGTTGTTGAATCTCCAGTACTCGGTCTTTTTCACATGTAGATTAGTCCTGGCGTTCTTCACCTTAGTGATAAGATCTCTTAATGCGACTTTCTGTATATTAGGATACTTTGCAGCAAATTTCATTCTTAAATTGTATCCCTTTTCCATTTGCGTTTCAAACTTTGCGCGTTTGTAATATAGACGCACCAATTCATATTTCATTGTGGTATCCCAATCGATGCTATCGCACGGTGTTTCTTTTGAGGTGGTTCGCTGCAAATAGCTAACGCAAGACAAATCATCCTCAGCAAGCAAGGTTGATGTTCCATTGCTTACCGTTTGTCGCAGGTGTTCTTTCTGACCAGCTGTATGATAAGTGAGATCTGCCATCAAAGTCATGAGAGGAAAGCTCAAGCCCCATTATTATCTTGCACTACCCGAGATTTCAGTCTTAATGTTTAAAATGGTAGTTAAATAAGTTCAGTGGCATAAGGAGAAACATTAAGGCTCAATCCAAACAATTTTTTCAATGCTCTGTTTGAAAGTAAAAAAGAAGACAAAGCAGTGTTCGCTTCACAGAAGTTTCGCTACTGACACTTCACAAAGTGAAATTGTCCGAAATTATTTTATACTGTTTTCTCTTTTATCATAATATTTATAATTTGAAAATGTTTATATATTTCCAGAAGGTTATCTAAATTGTACGTAATTTAAGTTAATATTACAAGTGATTCATTGTAACTTACCATAAATCACCCAAACTTAAATTTCAAACGTTTTTGTAAATTTCTGGAAATTTGTGAAAACTTGCCGTCACTTATGGTGACTTTACAGATAAATATGGTAACTTACCATAAATTACCCAAAATTCAATTATAAACATTTTGAATATTTTTTCAGAAATTTATGAAATTGGTTCGTATTTTATGGTAATATTCCAGGTAATGTATGGTAACTCACCATGAATTGTCAAAAATTCAAATTAAAAATGTTTATAAATTTCCGAAAATTTATGAAAATGTTCAGTTATTTATGGTAATTTCACAGGTAAATATGGTTACCAAAAATGATATTTGGAAAATTTTTATGAAAATGTCCAGAAATTTATAAACAATTGTTGGTAATTTATGGTAATATTACAGGTAATTTATGGTTATATTACAGATATCTTTTAGTGATTTAACATGAATTACCCAATATTTCAATTAAAAATTCCACATTTCCGGAAATTTATGGATTTTTTTTTCATTTATGGTAACTTTATAGATGTGTATGGTAACTTATCATAAATTATCCAAAATTTAATTTTAAACATTTTTTTTAAAATTCGGGAAATTTGCAAACAATGCCAGAAGCTTTTTATAATTTACGGTAATTTAATCAATTCTATATAGCAACTTTCCATAAATTACCGTTTAATTCTAATATCTGCAACCAAAATTGCCTTCCGTTTTTGTGGCGAGTGGGCTGATTATCGTAAAATGTGAGCTCATAAGTCTATAATTTTCATTATTCACATCTGACGTCACTTTTACTCCCTAGGTATGAAAAAGTAGAGCTTTAGACCCATTCCATAGGTATCGCAAAAAACTGAAATCATGCCTGTGTTATAAGAATATTTTTTGCAAATGGGTGGTGTCCTTCAAGTTGAAAATAATTAAAATTTGTGTTTTTAACAAGTAATTTAAAACTGATCAATTTATTTTTATTTGCCTTAAAATTCAATCATTATGGAGTAAGATCATATACGTTATGAAAAAATTGGTTTTAAGATCAATAGACAAAGAAGTAACAATTTTTGAATAATAGGGTCCCACACTTTCAACTGCTGATAACTTCTGAAAAATTTCAAAATATAAAAAATCTTTCCCTACCACTGTTTAGTACAATAAACAAGACAAAATAACTAAAAATGAATTAAATTCATGACTTGATTTTTCCTTTGACATGTAACTCCCCAAATATTATTTTTTCACATTCAGGATTTCAAAAATTTGGCAAAATTGTATCATCCTTACCTACCACCTAATATTTACGCAGTTAGATTATTTAGGTCGTAATTTGACCTTGAAATTTGGGCAAGTCTGAGAATGACCTTAAATATTTTGAATCCAGCTAAAACGATAAAAAAAACCTGAAAATGGCCTGGAATTTAATTTAAAACGCTGGTAATCCAACGCTCAGTAATCCAGAATTGATTTTCGATGTTTGTCATCTTTTTACTCAGACACGAGTGAACTAAATCTTTATAGTTAGTCAGGATGAAATTCGTTTTTGGATATGGAAATCACTATGATTTGAAGATGAAGTCAGTCAATACCACAACAGCTGCTACCAATGAAATAAAGTTTAAAGATAGATGCGACCCAGCAAGTTAAGGCAAGATCATAAGATGGTCCGCATAATAAAAGCAAAATCGAAAGATGATGCGACCAAACAAAAAATCCGATCGAACCAACCCAAACGAACCAACCCAAACAAGCAAACCCAAGCTAGCTCAATTTGGTTCACTAGATGGATTGTCATTTGAGTTTTGTTTTTGGCTTCGATCATTTAGGTTATTTTGTTTTGCTTTGCTCTTTTGGGTGGTTTTTTCGAGTTTCTTCATTTGAATTAGTATCTTCGTGTAAGGTCGCTTAGATTTTCTTCCTTCGGTTCGATTTTTTTAAGATCGCTTATTTAGGTTACGCTTTGTTTGGGCTGGTTCGAGCTGGTTGTCTTTTGTGGATTCACGGATTCAGATTTCTTCCTTCGGGTTCTCTTATTTGCCTTCGTTCGTTTAGGTTTAGGTCAGTTTGAGTTGGTTCGTTTGATTTCGCTTCTACAGGTTATGGATTGTTTGGGTTGGTTTGAGCCTGTTGGTTTTCTTGTGTTCGCTCGTTCGGATTGGTTCTTTCGGTTTTGATCGTTTGTGACGTTTTGATTTGGTTCGTTCTTTTGGGTTCACTTATTCGGGTTCATTCTTTTGGGTTCAAATGGTTTTATTCGCATGTTTGGTTCATGGTTTTTCAGGTTGACTCGTTTGCGTTGATTGGATCACGTTCGGTCGATTAGATTCGATCCTTTGAGGTTGTTTACATTCCTTCGTTTGAGTCGACTCGTTCGGATTCACCCGTTTAGGTTGATTCGTTCGGGGTCGATTGTGTGGTTTTTTTTGTTCAGGTTCTTCTTATATCAAAAAATTCAATTAGCCTTGCAAAAACCTTAAATTGGCTTAGAGTTTGAAATCAAGGTCACCTTTTGATATCCGACAGTCACCTTTACAACTTTTCTCTGGAACGTTTTGTTCTTGAATTCTTTCCTAACGTGACTATCCAGAGAAAACTTTTTTTTCTTAGTTATAATTATTATATCTTATATTATATAATAATTCTTATTAAAAATATAACATTTTTGCTTTTTTTTTGAATTATTAGGCTTTCATTTCATAAAGCAATTAATCAAAAATAACTTTTTAATAACAATTTGAAACATTTAAAAAAAAATTCTAATTATTTTAAAAGATATTTATTAGAGTGCGAAATACTTGCAAAAAGAAGATTATTAACGATTTAAAAATAATTTTAATTAAATATAAATTTTTGAATATTGTAATAAAAAATATAATCTTTTGAAAGTTTTTTGTAAGCTTTTAAGAAAATGAAAAAACTAATTTTGAAATTCTTTTAAAGACTTGTAAAATAATAAAAATCAGTTTAAAAGATATTTGAGAATTCATCTCTTTTGGTAGACTTCTAATCTGCTTTTGTTTAACCATAGAGATGAATTTATAAAATATACTGATGGAATATTCAACTAAAATGATTACATTTGGAGTGTGAAAAAAGAAACTTATTTTCTATCAAAAAATGAAAGAATTTTCCGAAAAGAAGTTACAATTTTAATCAAATTCATCAATTTTAAACTAAAGTGATGAATATTTAATTGAAGTAGTTAAATTGCAAAAGAAAAGACAAATGATCAACTTAAGTTATAAATGGGACATCTACGATTTTTTTTAAATAGTCTCAAAAGAAAGCTTGACTCTTTTACTATGAAAAATGTCTAATAAGAAAATGGACAAATTGAAATTCATTGAGTTACAGAGCCGGTTGTAGAGGGAGTCCTCGCGCTCGCACTCGGGCGTTATGCGGCAGCATACCGCGGAACAGTTTTCAAGTATGCCATTTTTTTGTATTACTCACATTGATCCAAAATTGCATGAAGTCATCGGAAAAAACTATTCACTTAATCGAAAATATTGATTAATTGAGCGGTTGGGTGCAAGAACGGCTCACTTGTATTTTTATAAGTCACTTGCTCTTCATTTGTTCTCCACGAAATTATGTGCAAAACAAAAGAAACACAAGTAACTTCTAAAAATACAAGCAAGCTGTGCTTGCATCTAACTACTCAATTGTTAATACTTTGTTATGAATTACATTATTCTAAAAACACGGGTAATTTACTTGTTCTGTGATACAAACTACATCTTTTATACTCCTGCGAATTGAACCTGTATTCATATAATATCTATGTTACTGACGTGGTCTAAGGAAAGAATGTCGAGCTTCAGAATTTGACCGCTACATGGCTGTCTTGAAACTTCTTTCTAACAAGAAAGAAAATCGTTTTAGTTTATATGAGCTGAATACATTCTGTTGATTTTGTTTTCTATTCATTCTGTACCCGAAGCTCAGATGACTTTATAATAGATATTTTTATGTTGCTCTGCTCGCTTAAGTTAGGAAATATATTCTTGATTCATTTTTCCTGTTATTGAAACTAATATTAAAATTATTTCCACGTAATAATGGCAACAAAAACAGATTGGGGCAATCGTGCAAATCCTTTTCGCAGAAATGACTTATGTACTGGGCGCAGCTTGAGACGTGTGACGGTAATTCAAAGATCCGAATTTCCTCAATTAACGAGAAATGCAAGGATATGTTATGTTTGTAGAAAAGAATTTAGTAGAGTTTTTTTACAGAAGCCTTCAAATGAAACCAGTATGGAAGAAAATGCTATAGGAGTGGAAGAAGATTTATGTGATGACGAAGCTGATAATGATATTGCAGACAAAGAATCAATTGAAGGCGATCCTGATTTTCTATTGGTTAAAGAAGAGTGTAAAGATTATGAAAATTGTAAAGACTGTAAAGATCCTAATCACGCAGCGGGCCTTGAAGTTCTTCAACAAATCAGAGATACATTCAAGGAAACTACTGATTCTGACGAAAAAATTTGATTACTTTCACTTGCCCCTAAGACTTGGAGTCGTAGGAAGTTAATGGATGAATTCGGTGCAACTGAACGGCAAGTCCGAAAAGCTCAGAAATTAGTTGAGCAAAATGGGATATTGAGTTTACCTAATCGAAAACTGGGAAGAAGACTGGAACTCGTGAACATGTTCAGAAACGAGTATATCCTAGGTAATATGTCCTAGCTGTTCAATCGTTTCAAAGTGGAAAACGAAAATACTGTAATCGGATTTTCGAAGTTTGCACAACTCAGATCACGACATTGTGTTTTGGCTGGAGGGAGTGGCGCACATACGGTTTGCGTGTGTGTATATATCACGAAAATGTGCATCTGATGTTAGATGCTATTGATATTAAGCATCTAACTGTCGACTCCAGTATAGAATTGAC
>NC_046657.1:147898244-147906843 GCF_010883055.1 Belonocnema kinseyi
GAGGGGACTCACTAAAATCAAGCACCCCAGAAAGTGAGAGGCGAGGGGACTTACTAAAATTAAGCACCCCGAATCATCTTGCAGATAAAAGGAGTCTAAAATAGCACTGTCACCTCCACGTGGTAGACTCTGGAAACTGTAACTTGATAGGATGTAGGCTGACGAGAGGCGTTAATTACTAATCCGTTAGTACTTTATTTACTCAAACACTTTATACGTGAGAAGTTGGTTGAATCATGTATTTGTTTTAAAAAATTGCGAGATCAATAACCAATTATTTTCGGATAATAAATTATAATAGTGAGGAATCATTTATCTTCAGAAAAATACTGTTCATTTTTAAGAAAGTGCTTTTTACTTAATATTTTTTTCATAATAACTTTAAAAATTTTTAACTTCTTCAAACGTACTGGTTAACGTTACTGAATAGTTTTTTCTGATGACTTCATGCAATTTTGGATCAATGTGAGTAATACAAAAAAATGGCATACTTGAAAACTGTTCCGCGGTATGCTGCCGCATAACGCCCGAGTGCGAGCGCGACGACTCCCTCTACAACCGGCTCTGTAACTCAATGAATTTCAATTTGTCCATTTTCTTATTAGACATTTTTCATATTAAAAAGGTCAAGCTTTCTTTTGAGACTATTTAAAAAAAATCGTAGATGCCTAAATTGCGAAAAAGTTAAATAAACATTGGGGTTGAAAATTCAACCCCCCCTCACTTGGGGAGGGTTGGTAATCCTGGTCTATAAGTTTTTGGATTAACTACTGTTGGGTAGGCGATCATATTCCCAGAATTTAGAGACAATCGAAAAACATGACTTTTTGAGTTGGGGCAGTTGAGGAATAATGCCCCAAATATTTAACTGAAATAGTTGAATGCTAGGCAAAAAGGTTAATTTGTGCAAAAAAATATTTTCAACTAACAATTATCATTTTTCAACCCAATGGTTAAATCATTAAATTTTTAATGAAAAAAATTAATATTCAACTGAGGAAATAGTTTGTAAACTAAAATGATGGGATAGTCAACACAAAAGTTACATTTCACAACATTCAAAATTATTTTTAAACCAAAGACAGAATAGATTTTTAAGAAAATAGTTTAATTTACAATAGAATTGTTGAATTTACAGTAAAAAAAAACTTTGAGTTAAATAGAAAACAAATTTTCAACAAAATAATTTATTTTGTGAATAAAGATATGAATTTTTAACTAAAATGATGAAATATTCAATTGGAGTTGTTCCATTTTTACAAACAAAAAATAATCTTCTCAAAACTATTAACAGGTTGAAAAAAATCAATTTTCAATTTAAATAATGAACCTTTTATTCAAATAGTTGACTTTTGAAGCAAAAAGTCGAATTTTTAAACGATGACCCTTTGACTAGAATAATTGAATTTTGAGCAAGCAGATTAATATTCTACCAAGAAGATTCATTTCTACTAAAAGAGATAACTTTTTAATTAACTTTTTATATTAAAAAAAAGTTTTTTGTGTTAAATAAAAAACAGTTGCATTTAATTAAAAAGACGAATGTTCAATATGAGTTGAATTTTTAATTAAATAAGATTTTTGAATCACCAGAGAATAAGAAATGAAAACAAATGATTGAATTTTCAAAATTGTCGTTTGAAAAAATTAAGCAGGCATTCGAAAATTACTCACTCCAAATAAAAAAATAAACAAATCATTGAACATTTCAGAAATAACAGCAAGTTTTTGGTATTATTCAAATTTCAGAAAGTAAATGAAAATACTGCCTTTTACTGATAATCAGATATTTGACAAAATTCTTTAAACCATCTATTATTGTTTTTAACAATTTTCTTTTAGAATAGAGATAGAAATTCTCGTTTTTTTTTCACTTCTTACTTTTTGTCTTATTTTTCATAAAAGCGAGGTACTTTTTCAGTAAGTTGAACAAACATTATCGTATAAACAATTTTTTATTATTGTTGATAATATTATCTTTGACTAATTCTAGAAATGACGGTGTTTTCCGAAATTTTCAACTTTATGTTTACTTTTGACTTAAGTCAGTTATTTCCTTAATTTTATGTAGCACTAATTATTATTTAAACAAAGTATTGTTGTTCATAGCTATCTTCTTCTATAATAATACTAGATAGTTGAGGTTTTTTCTGATTTTTTAAACTTCTTGTCTTTTTTTAATTCGAGTAAAGTAATAATTGATTCAAGTGACTGAGTAATTATTTAAGTTAAACAAAATAAGTTTTTAAACAATGCAATATTGTTAATAACTATATACATATATATTTATGAAATATAGTTGCATTTTTTTCTGAAATTGTAAAGTTTTTTCCACTTTTTACTTAGTGAGTGAGCGATCAATACAAGTTGATCAAAATAGTGTTTTAAACCATTAATTATTGTTCACAACTATCTTATATTAGATAAGTGCTAGGAAGTTGCTATATTCTCTAAAATGTCTTAATATTCTTAGCCTTTTTAGTTATAAACAAATTATATATAAGCATTAGAGAGAAACATATTTTAAACAATCTATTTCTTTTTCGTGAATACACTTCCCTAAAGGGGGGGGGGTGATATTAAAATATATCTAATTCCAAATTTTCATTTTATCCTTAGTCGACTTAGTTCTCCCAGCTACTCCTATTTATTTCATTCTTAATTTTAGCCCCTTTTGTGACACAGCTTTCTTGTTTGAAATATTTTGTTGTTAAACATTGGGAAAAGAGCTAAAATAATTCCCTTAAAATGTACAACACTATAAAAAATGATTCTGTTTAAGGTTACTTATGATCGTTAAGCAAGGAGAATATTTTTGAAAATAATCATGTATTGTTTAAACAATTCTTTTTCAAACTTTGATATAATGATTCATTCACTCTAATTGAAACATGAAGACAAAATTATAAAAACCGCAACTATCTAGTAATAATATGAAAAAATAATGATAAGCGCTAATAAATTCTTTAAACAATTATTTATACTGTTTTAAGTTGAATATTAACTCAGTTCAAGTGTAAAGTAAACAAAAAGTTGGAAATTTTAGAGCTGAAACAAAAATTTTTAGCATTATTTTAAAAGAATATATTATCAGCAATGATGACAAATTGTTTAAATAAATAATTTGCTCAGCTTTAATTAATTACTTAACTCTTTGTATTTAAAAATTGTACAAATGTAGAAATTTGTTTCAAAAACTGCAATTTCCTAGCATTATTCAATAAGACAATAATGTTAGTTAACATTTGTTAAGTATTACGTTACATTAATTGAAAATTGGACAAAAAAATGGAAATTTTGGGAAAAACGCGACTATCTATGTCTCTTCTTAAAGAAAATTTGTAAAGCAATAATAAACTGCTTAACAAATTTATTTAAATATCCAGATTTCAGTATTAAGTAGTATTTTATTCATTAGAAACAATTAGCTTTCAAAAAAATGAAAAAAGAAATTAGCGTCAAAAACTCTATAAACCGATTATTTCACTTATGGGTTTTAACTTCATGGGCTTGCGAAACCTCTGAATATCGCGTTAAAAAAAAATTCAATTTTTTGTGTGGATCTGCACAAATTTACGGCCGTTATCCTTAAAAATTTGAGAGAAAAAATTGAACCACCTTATTACACACACAAAGAACAAACAAAAAAATGCACAAACGTGTAACATATGAAGCACATTTGCTTGATTGCAACTTGAATAGGACGTGGGATTTTTTAGTAAAGAAGGGAGTTCAAAGAACTCAAAAACATTTGTTTCAGGATATTATATTTTTCAGAGGAATCGGAGATACTAGACTAAGATGGAAAAGCATCAAAGAAGACGTTTCGGCATCGGCATCTCCCTTGGCGAGCCATTCAATCTACTTTCCAGTTCCCTACTTTCACTGTAACATCTTAGAGAAAAACCTGACATGATCTTACGTTGTGTGCGTGAAAATGTTATACACTCCAATTACCATATAATAAGAGTTTCCAATTGGAATGCATAACATTGCGCCTCATACTTGATTGAGTACTCGCGCACTGCGGCCCTTCTAAAGCGAGGCTCCCAACCGTCTCTCTCGAAACTGGATCGACTTTTATGGGATCCGGAGTGTATTTAATATTTGTATACTTGTA
Source organism: Belonocnema kinseyi (assembly GCF_010883055.1). Classification (NCBI taxonomy): domain Eukaryota; kingdom Metazoa; phylum Arthropoda; class Insecta; order Hymenoptera; family Cynipidae; genus Belonocnema; species Belonocnema kinseyi. The sequence continues at coordinate 147,902,365 of NC_046657.1, forward strand.
AGCCTTAAGTAAGCTCTAAAAATTAATGAATATTAAAAGATTTAAAATTAATATTGGGCTGAAGTCTTAGACGTCTAGTATGGTGATTTTTTTCTGTGGTTACTCAGTTGTATAGACAAAAAATAAGGGCCTGTACTTAAATTACGTAATAAATTATATTATTATTTCTGGAAAACTCCCAGTAAGCACAACATTTTGTGACGTCTTTACGACATCGTTACGACATCGGTAATTGTTAACTTTTTCAATCATGAAATCATTGAATTTACAATATGTAATTCTAAAATCTTTTACCATAACAATTTTTCATTTTAGATTTTCATTTTTAGCGTACCTTTTCCATTTAAAGAATTTGAAAGTGCAGTTTTAAAGGCTTACTTAATAAAAGATTAAAAGCTTTTGCGATTGAAATCTTTTGACAAAAAAAAGTTTTAAGTTTATCAACTGTAAATATAAATTCATTAATAATTTTTAGAATTGAACTGTAGTTCGTGTATTCGAAATTGAACAATAATTGAGTGATTTCATGGGGGAATTCTAAATCAGTTAAATTCAACAATTTACAGATTTTGACAAAAAAAATTAAAGTACTTCAATTCAAAGCCTCAGTATATAATCAAACGAAAACTTCTGACTGTAACTTTATAAATATTCTGTTGTTTCAGTATAAAATGTACCATTTTTACCCTTTTCAATTTAAACATTTTTAAGCAAGGAAAAGAGAAATTTTTTAATAGTCAACAATGTTTGAGTGCTTATTTAAAATTGAATATTAAAAACTAAACAATTCGAAACGAAATTGTCTAAAACAGAAAGCCTTGAATGGTTAAAATTTCAGAGATCTAAAATCAAACTTAGAACGTCAGAATATTAATTTTATTGTTTTGTTCAAAAAAAATTTTATTTATAAGTGAAAAGTTGAATTTTTATGTGAGAATAACAGATAAAAAATGTATTCATTTAGGAAAAATGCGAGTAAGCTGAGTTTAAGAGATATTTAGATGTTTTGAACAAGTTCAAAAATAAGTTGAAACTTTAAAGGATGTCAACCAATTTAAAACAAAATGTAGATTTTTTAAGTTTTCAAACAAAAAATGTAGAAGCTTTTCAAGCATTTTGAAAGGTTTCAAAATATTAAAAAAATGTATTCACATTTCTTACGAAATTGGCAATATTTTTTTATTTTGAAAAATTAATTTCAAGAGAATTTTTAAAAAGATTTTGAAAAATGTCAAAAACTGTAAAAATAATAATGTAAAGATACCAAAACATTTTTAAAAAATGTAGATTTTTACAGATTTTAATAGAAAATTTTGTAGTTTTTTAGGTGTTTCAAAAGATTTCGAAATAATGAATTTTTTTGGAGGTACCTGAAAATATTTAAAGTGATTTTTTAATAAGAAAATATACTTTTATCAAATGTTTTGAAATATTTCAAACAAATTTTTTCTATGTATGACTTTAAAATTATTATTAATTTCCCCTTGAGAGCGGAGGGGAGAGGCTAGTTATCCCCCCCCCCCCACCCCCCGAAACCCTTCTCTGGATCCGCGCCTGGAATGAACTGGGATCATGACTTGGGATTCCCCGTTTGTAACTAGTGATATTTAATTTAAAGTTTAAACAAATTTTAATTTGGATATTTTTTATTTAAACTATCAATAATTGAAACATATAAAATAAAAGTTTTCAACACTTTTCAATTGAAAATTTCCAATCAAGTGCAATTAAACTGCAAAATTTAAACCTTCACACTTTGATAAATTGGATCGTTCAAAGATCTCTGGTTAAAAAATATGAATCCGCGCGATAGTTTTAAATGCTCTAAATTAAGACTCATCCTCAATTTCAACTCGCATTAATTTTATTTTTAATCTAAAATAAATTAATATCTTTTAAATTAATAGCAGAATACAAAAAAAGTAGGATCGCCCCTAATGTCAATCAAAAAATCGTTTTTACAGTTATAATATTTGGTTCAATACCAAATGATATCTTTAAAAAAAACAGCAAAGATATCATCTAACTATATCTAAAAATGAGTTCATCTGCCTATTTAAAATCACTTTAAAAAAACGAATTTCCTTCTTTCCAGTTCTATAAGAACCGTAAAAATAAAAAAATCCCTCTTTTAATTTCACAGAAAGTCGACAATCAGCACTTCCTCTCCTCGGTCTCAATAACAATATATATTTTTTGATTGTCCTTTTCTAATTCAGAAAAAAAGAGAATAAAAAATTCTTTCTTCAAACACAATAAAAATCTGGAAAATAAAAAAATGGCCTCTTCCAGTTAAAAAAAAACGGCATCTCTTCCAACTCAATAAAAACTTTACAAATATAAAATTTCCTGCCAATTTAACAAAAATTAGAATTTTCCATATTTTTTTATATACTCTTCTAGTTCAGACAAAAAAAAAATTAAAATAAAATTTTTTTCCTCAAACACAATAAAACTCCTGAAAATAAAAAAATGTCCTCTTCCAATAAAAAAAAACTGTATCTCTTCCGACTCAAAAATTACTTTACAAATATAAAATGTACTGACAATTGAACAAAAATTAAAATTTTCTCATTTCAAGGTTCATAAAAATGTTAAACTTACAATACTTCGCATATTTCCACACAAAAAAATTGTAAACCTAAAAAGGTTCCTCCTGCAATTGGAAACAAATTAAATACCAAAATTAATCTGATTTTTGTCAATTTTGGTCTCATTTATACATTTTCGAAATTAAAAACTTACGAACTGGATAGGTTACAAATGTAATATTTTTGGCTGAAAGAGTATTTGAATAGGATTATGAATGAAATAAAATCGTTCAATTAATAAATATATTAATTTTAAGCTATTTTTACATTAGGATTAGTTTATAAAGTTTGAATCAGACATTTCAATTGGCTTCATTATTCTAGCTTTCGTATTGAAAAAGTTGAATTTTCAACGTCCCGATTTAGAATCATATTGCAAAATAATTATTATACAATTCAAAAAACTCGAAATACAGTTTAGTTATGAAAATCAATAATTAATTTAAATTGTTTTATTTTTTGAGCCTTTCAATTACAAACTTACGATTAAAAATGATGACATAAAATCGAAAAATTGTAAAGTAAAAGATTTTTGAATTAAGCATTGTAATCCAAATGATTTAGTTATTAAAACAGTTAACAACTAAACTTAACGTTTCAGAAAAAGTTGAAATTGAATTTATTTTTAATTGAATTATATCCTGTGATATGATATTTATGATATCCCAAGTGATTTGATAAATGGTTATTCTAAACATTTGTGAAATTCCTTGTGCATAAATAAATTCACCATCATGCTCATCTCTTCGTTTTTCCGGTTTCAAAAAATTCTCAGGCATTTCCTGGTTTTCGGTTCAGCGGCCACCCCACAAATAATAAGTTAACAAAGCTTCAACTATTGATTATTCTGAACATAAAATTCAGTAAATGCCAGCTAGTGTTATTTCACGAAAAATGTTTCGCGAAAATTTCACTTTTAACCTGCAAATTTTACTTTCACCCCACTACTTTTATTTTCTTTCCGAAAATTTTAATTTTGTCCCGATAATTTTATTTTCCCCTCGCTGATTTCACTTTTGCCCGGCAAATTTCAATTTTAAGCTGCAAATTTTACTTTCGTACCGCTAATTTTATTTTCGCCCCGCAAATTTTCCTTTCGTCCCGCAAATTTTACTTTTGCCCCGCAAATTCGGTTTGCGGGAAATATATCCTACTTGCGCCCCTATTTTCACAGGAGAAAGTTGTTTATTTCGATCGAGTGTGAAATAGAAATAATTACAGATTTCTTTTCTCCGGAAATGAAAACTTTGAGGGAAGGGTGTCTTGCCCTTTAGAGTGAAAAAAATTTTGCCATGCATTTTTCGACCACCCTGATATTGACCCAGGGACCTCAGTGCAATCTATAACTCATGATATTCTTATAAGCTCCGGCTAGGGCCACCCCATATGGCCCCATGCATACTCCTAACAGTAACCTCTTCCACCTATTTACATTTCCATAGTGAGGATCGTTACTATCGCATCGTCTCGCCATGTCGGATGGCACATATATCGTCCTCACATACGCAAACATAGAGCATACAACATTATCGTCAGTAAAGGGGTTGAAATGGGGTAAAGGCAAATGCAACCCACTACCTGGGTAGAGTGGATTCGTCAGAAAAGTCTCGTCGATTTGTCAAGCGAATGCAAACATTTGCAATTCTCATCGCTCCTCATGCAACCTACGCAAATGCACTAGGTATAAACTCAATTCTGTATTTTTCTTTCTTTGGCAATTTAATTTCGTGTGGGGAAATGTACCTTACCTTATTGATACAAAAAAAACGAGTAAAAAAATCGTCATCCGCAACGTGTTCCTATAAATACACAAGTAGCGTTTTACGACGATGCCCATAGCTTTTTCGATATATTTTAAATGGTCTAAACGTGCCTTGAACAAAACTGC
>NC_046657.1:147906943-147908863 GCF_010883055.1 Belonocnema kinseyi
TATATTATACCATGAGAAATATAAAATTTAAATTGAAAATTAAATGTTTTTAATTGAAGATTGATCATTTTTGTTGAAATATAGTTTCAATATTCTATTTTTCGTAGAAAATTTACCTTTTTGATAAAAATGTAATATTTTTCTTTAAAAAATGTTTTTTTTTGCAAAAAATTAAACTATTATATTTATTGTTACAAAATTGTGTTTTAATCAAAGTTCATCTTTTGAGTTGAAAATTCCACTCTTTGGTCAAAAATTCATATTCGTGGCTTGAAATACATGACTGTAATTAAAAATTAATTTGTGTGGCTAAAAATTAGTCTCCTTTTAGTTGAAAATTAATTTTTCCAACGGAAGATGTAATTATTCAATTTCTGCTTAAAAATTAATATTTTTAGCTGAAAATGAACAAATTATTCTGAAAACTAGTATAAAATTTTTATATTTTAATGAAACTGTATCCTTTTCGGTATAAAATTCATCTTTTCGGTTTAAAATTGAATTATTTTGTCGATATTCATTTTTATGATTAAAAATTGATGATCATGACTAAAAGTTTAATTCATATATTCTGTTAAAAAAGTAATATAATTGTTTAACCAATTTTCTTTTGTTAACCACAGATACTGAATTTGAAGGAATTTTTTAGAAGAAAAAACAATCATTAATTGTATGAAGAATGGAATACGGTTTTTAACAGAATTTACTACTCTTCAAAGTCATTCAATAATATGTTTAATTCATTAAATACAATTTTTAAAATATTTTCGGAAAAAAATAACTGTTCAACCAAATTCAGTTTGTTAAAAAAAAGTAAAAATGGCAAATTTACTTATCGTACATTTTACTTTTGCTTCGCCAATTTTACTTTCGTCCCGTTGATTTTACTTTCACTCTGACAATTCTACTTCCCCCTGCAAATTTTACTTTCTACCCGCTAATGTTACTTTCGCCCCACTAACTTTACTTTCGTGTCGATTATTTTAGTTTCGCTGGCTAATTTTACTTTCACTTTGTTAACGTTACTTTCACTGAGCTAATTTCAGTTTCACATTGCTAATTTTACTTTAGCCCTGCAATTTTTACTTTTGACCTGCTAATTTTATTTTTGGCCCGCTAATTTTAGTATCTTGTCGATAATTTTACCATCGACAGCTAATTTTACTTTCGCCTCTCTAACTTTACTTTCGCTTTGCTAATTTAACTTTGGTTCTGCTAATTTTGCTTTCACTCCGCTAATTATACTTTCGCCCGCAAATCTTACTTTCGACCCTCTAATTTTACTTTTACTCCGCTAATTTTAGTTTCTTAGCGATTATTTTACTTTTTCCAACTAATTTTACTTTCGCGTCGCTGATTTTACTTTCGCTTCGCTAATTTTACTTTTGTTGCGCTAATTCTACTTTAACCCCGCTAGTTTTACTTTTACGCCGGTAATTTTACTTTCGCCCCGCAAATTTTACTTTCGACCCACTAATTTTAATTTCGCCGCGCTAATTTTACTTTTGGCCCGCTAATTTTACTTTCGTGCCGATAATTTTACTTTCGCCAGCTAATTTTACTTTCGCTACACTAATTCTACTTTCGCGCCAATAATTTTACTTTCGCTCCTCAAAATTTACTTTCGCTTCGCAAATGCGGTTTACGGGAAATATATGCTACTTTCGACTCTGTATTTCAGAGTCAAAATGTGGACAGTTTGGTCGAATTTGGAATAAATTATCCTGCAAGGAAAATGAAAGGGGGAGTTGTTAGATTGGCTCAGGAAATTAGAAAGGAAGAAATGGAGGTTGAGTATTCTCGGCGGTAATATAAATTTCGAAAAAGATAAAATTAAAAATTTATGTGAAGAAAGAAAGCAAAAAAACTTAATTTTAATTAATATTTGAAAGGAATCGAGGAGTGAAAAAATATATAACC
>NC_046657.1:147908963-147914737 GCF_010883055.1 Belonocnema kinseyi
TAATTCTAAAATATTATATTAGTGACTAGTTGACTAAATTGTAAAAGAAATAATTCAATTTTCAACTAGAACAATTAGTTTCCTCAAGAAAATATTTTGATTAAAATACATAAATTAAACAAAAGTTTTTTAAGCTTTTCTTCCACAAAATAGTTAAATAAAAAGACAAAGAGTTAAATTTTAATCTAAAAAACTGTATTGTTTACTAAAAAAGGAAATTTTAATTAAATACATGAACTTTACATAAAAGAAATTTCTCTTCCACCAAGACAAATTTTCTATAGAATAAAGTAATGTTGAACCATAGTTAAATTTTTGACAAAATATAATAATTCTCTGCCAAAAAAGACGAGTATTCAATAAAATACAACAATTCTTTAATAAAAAAATATCACTTTTGAAAGAAACATAGTATAGTTAAATTTGTAGTTAAAAATAAATTTTTAAACAAAAACAAAAAGAATTTTCTGCAAAATAGTTCAATTTTTAGAAAAGAAATTTTTGCAACTAAACTAATGAATCATCAACAAAAAAAATTAACAAAGTAGTTCCACTTTTAACAAAAAAAGATTAAACAAAATCTTAAAAATGCTCTAAAATCCCTTTAAATTATTGAAATTAATTAAAAGCTTCTTGAAATGTTTTAGAATATCTTGAAATATTTTAAATCCTTTAAAATATTTTGAAATTTTTCAAAGCTCTTAAAAATTTCTTGCAATTCTAAAAATAGCCATAAATATTTCAAATCCTTTAAAACCTCACAATGAACTATTTAAATCATTTGAAATTTCCTTAGAATCTATTAAAATATCCTAATATATATATTTAATCGCTTAAAATTTTTTATAAAATTACTGTAATCAATTAAAAATTCTTTAGAAAAATTTTGAAATTCTCTTAAATATTTGAAAACCTTCAAAATATTTTGAAACTCCTTGACATCCTTTAAAAATTTCTAAAGTGCTTTGGAATTTATTTAAAAAAACCTTCCAAAATTGTTAAAATTCTTTAAAATTCCTTTAAATTATAAAAATGAATTAAAAATTCAATAACATCTCTTTGAACATCCTCAAATATTTCAAATCCTTTAAAATATTTTAAAATCTCCTGAAAATTTTTAAAGCTTCAAAAATTGTTTGAAATTTTCAAAATAGCCTAAAATATTTTAAATCATTTAAAATCTCATACTACATTATTGAAATCAATGGAAAATTCCTTGGAATCTATTAAAATAACATAAAATATATAAAAATTTTCAAAATCTCGTGATAAATTACTGTAATCAATTAAGAATTCCTTGCATTCTTTTTAAATTCTTTAACAAATTTTAAACCCTTTAAAATCTTTTAAAATACCTGCATCTTTTTTTTAAGATTTTTTAGTGCTTTTGATTTTTTTTAATAACCCTGCTAAAATTAATTTAATTCGTTGAAATTCCAGTAAATTACAAAAATAAATGGAAAACTTCTTTGCGTCTTTTAAAACATCCTGAAATATTTCAAATCCTTAAAAATCTTTTTATATCTTGAAATTTTTAAAGCTCTTAAGCATTCCTTGAAATGTAAAAAAAAAACCCTGAAATATTTCAAATCCTTCAAAATTTGTTGAAATACCTAGACCTTTATTTTAGGACTAAAGTACTTTGGAATTTTTAAAGATAAGCCTTCTAAATTTTTTTGTTGTTCTCTAAAATTCCTTTAAATTATGAAAATAAGTATAAAATTCCTTGACATATTCATCCTCAATTATTTAAAGTTCTTCAAAATCTTTTGAAATCTCTCGAAATTTTTTTAATCTTCAGATTTAAATTGAGAAAACAGTAAAATTTGAAAACGTTAAATATTTAAGTGTTTGTAGATTAGAGTTATGAAAAGGGAATCCATAAAAATTCAAAGTTCTCGAAATTTAATTTTCAAACATTTTCAATTACCAAGTAAGAATAATTTTCAACTCGATGGAATTCAAGCCATCAAATGTAAAATTGTAAGCTTTGAAGTTTACTTACAAAAAATTAGTAATCATAAGTAAATTGAAAGTGTTCAAAATTTAAAGGCATGTTTCTTAATAAAATCTATATAATTTTATAATTATATACAAAAATCGTTATAAAAATAATTAAACTTAAACTCTAGTAATTTCTATCAAAAGTTTAATTAAATGGTTTAACTAATTTACAAACATTTAATTTTCTAACGTTTTGAAATTTTTCTCTTTTCTAAATTTTAGTATGAAATACTTTCATTTAGAGATTGTCTAATTGAAAAACATATATTTAAATTTCAAACGCTTTCAATTTATTTATGATTATTAATTTTTTATAAATAAAATTTTAAGTTTACAATTCAAAATTTATGGACTTAAATCCCATCGAGCTGAAAATTATTCTAATTGAATAGTTAGAAATTTCTAAAAATTAAATTTCGGAAGCTTTCAATTCCTATTTATCCCCTTTTATAAACTCTAATCTCAAAACATTTCAATATTTAACGTTTTAAAATTTGTCTGTTTTCTAAATTTCATTCTGAAGCTTTAAAACATGTCAAGAAATTGCAAAACATTTTTAAGGATTTAACATATTTCAGGATTTTATAAAAGATTTAAAGGAATTTGCAATTTATTTTCAAAATTTAAAGGAATTTCAAAAAAAATGTTTATGTATAAGGATTATTTAAAAAGATTCGAAAATACTTTAAAAAATTAGAAAAAAAAGTTTTGAACATTTCAAAAGATTTTTAAGGATTTGAAAAATTTGAGAATATTTTAAAAGATTCCAGGGAATTTTCAAATAATTTGAGTAATTTAATAATAATATTAATTTTAATTATGAAAATACAATGGACCGTTTTAAGATAAAAATTACAAGTTAAGGAGTTAAGGTAGAAACTGGCATTAATGAAGAAAGAGATTAAATCGGCGAAGATGAATAATCTACAGGGTATTGCAAAAAAGGTAAGGCTTATGAAGAGAGAAACACAGCGTTAAATAAGCAAATTAGATTGAACAGGAATGGACAAAAGAAAGGAAACAAGTGTATGGTACAAAAAAATATACAGAGAGGGAAAAATAATTTTTTCAAATGTAGCACAAGTTGAAAAGAAGTCGAAATTCTGGAAATATGTGGAAAACTGTGAGGTGATAGTTCTAAAGGAAGTGTGGGTAGTAGAAAAGGATTGGGAAAGAATAAAAATTAAATTGCCGAATAGATTCAGGTGGAAATTAAAAGACGTCAAAAAGGAAAGGGTAGAGATCGTGGGGCAATAATCACCGGACAGGAAGAGACTGTATGAGAATAAAAAATAACAAGAGAGAGTGAGGAGTTACAGAAAAGAAAGAAAAAGTTGAAAGGACGCAGGTGGGATTATTATAAATTCTAACGGAAAGTGAATGTATAACATAAAAAATAAATGCAGACTTGCAAACAAAAATAAGAGTACAAAATACTGACAACGGGAGGAGGTTGAAATTTAAGAATAGAAACAATAGGGAGTGTATTTATAGATAGGTAATATAAGGTGATAAATGAAAATTATTGTCTGCTTAAGAAAGAGGAAAAAACACTGTTGAATATTATAAGAAAAGATGATTGATTGAGAAGTTTGATTTAAAAAGGGGGTTAATTTATTATATGATAAAAAATACTGGAGGTAAAAAAAGTTAGGAAAAATGTTTAGAGGAAGCAAAGTATATCAAGATTCGACCGAATGAAAAAAAGCCATTGGTAACAAGATACAAATTTAACAATGTGGGGAATATTTTAAGAAACTTTTCAGGGGCCAAATAAAAAGAAAATAGCCAATTAGAAGAGGGGAATAATAGATGAGGATGAAGAGGAGATACAGTTAAAGGTGGAGGAGATCGCAGCACAAATCAGTGAATTAAAAAAAGGGAAAGCATGAGAGATCGATGAAATGAGCAATAGAACATTCATTTATATTTTATATTATCGGAAAAAACAGAAAGAAATTGAGAAAGGTAGTTAAAAGTGTTTAAAAGAGGAAGAGTTCCTTAAAAAGTGAAAAGAGGATTTAATATCTCGAATATCATAAATCATATATAGGAGTAAAAGAGTCTTATTTTTTTTTAATCGCAACATAGGAACTAAGTTTTCAAAATAATTTTCAACTTGATATTCTATATATTTTATATTGATTTATTCTCACCTAGAAGGGCATTTAGATTTTAAATTATAGATCATAATTATTCTAATAAAATCTGAAGAAAAGAATGATAAATAAATGGTCACATTTATTTGAAATTATTAAATGATGTTTTTCAAAGAGTAATTTACTGAAAATATAAATTATTTGACAGTTTTCGATGATGTACTTCAATAAAATAAAGCTTTTTAAATTTAAAATTTTGTAAATTTTTATAATTTAATAGTAATTTTTTTAAATCTCAGAATTTTTATATTTCTTATTTTGCTGCCACGCGGAAAATAAGATTCTGGGAAAATTAAAAAATCATTCTGATTTTATTTCAAAAGCTTAATTTTAAGTTTTGAAGATTTCAAAAAATGTCAAAAATTTTTTTTATTTGTAAAAGTTTTAGCAATTTTGAAAAGAATGAAAAATAATTGAAATCTTGAAAAGATTCAGAAAATTTTGTAACGGAATGTACTTTTTTGAAGAATTCGAATACAAAATTAGAAGGCTTTTGAGGATGTTTAAATGTTTTATGAAAACAATAATATTGTCTAAAGATTCATTGTAACTTTTAAATGATTTCTTTATTTTTAAAAAGAAATTTTAGAAGAAAATTAAAATTTCATTTTTTTTTAAGTCCAGGTTTTTGAAGATTAGAAAAAAGCTGAATTAAAATTACAAAAGGTTTCAAGACAATACAAAAATTGTCTTTAGATTCCCAGATAAATTTTCAATGATTTCTATTTTGAAAAGCTATTTTTAGGATAATGTTCTAAACGATTTCGAAGTATTACCAAAAAATTGAAAAAAGAATCTGAATCATTTTAAGGCAAACTTTTTTGCCTTTAAAAAATATGTAGAGAAATTCGAAAAAGTTTTAAAGGCATTTCGAAAGCTTAAAAGTCTTAAAAATATTCATGAATTAAAAAAAAATTCTGGTTTGAAAAATTTTTAAGCTTGAAAAACGTAAGCAAAAATTATACATAGTAAACAAATCGAATTAATTTTAATATATTCATTTAAAAATTTGCTCATCGACATTTTCATTTTTATGAAATTTAGATTCAAGACAAAACGGGAACTTTCATTATATTTGTTTTAAAGTAAAGAGTTTTGGAAAAGAAATCGAGGTGAACTTTTGAAATAAATATTCCACTATTTTTATTGTTTATTTAACAATAGTTTATTTAGGTATTATAAAATTTTTATTTTTTTAAACAATAGATTTTCATAAAAAAATGTTAAAAAATGAAAACGTACCAATGAGATTTGCAGAGAATTTTTGAAGGAATAAAATAAGCGCTCTAGCATTATAATTAAATAATAATTGCAACTTTTAACTAAAAAGAAAAAGATAATCATTAAACTACCAATAATTATTTTCAAATAAAGATAACCCAAAATATATTTTTTTTTCAAAGTACACCTCTATTTCTTTTCAAAAATGAGTTATAATTAACATTAGAATATTTTCCTCGATTTTATGATTTATTTTCCACAAGGTTCATTTTTCGAACTTGAAATAACATATTATAGTAATAATAATAATAAACAATTTTAATAATAAATAGGAAAGTCATAATTTTTTAATTTAAATTATTTGAAAATTCAAAATGAATTTGAATTCAG